>NC_136008.1:1410024-1432524 GCF_048128805.1 Centroberyx gerrardi | reverse complement strand
CTCCTCTCCTCTCTACTCTCCTCCTTAACTTTCCTTTCCTTTCCTCTCCGCTTCTCCTTTCCTTTCTTTTCCTTCCCTTTCCTTTTCTTTCCTCTTGTCCTTACGTTTCCTCTCCTCCTTTCCTCTCCCTTCATCTCCTCTCCCCTCCTTCTCCTTTCCTTACCTCCTCTCCTCTCCTCCTTAACTTTCCTTTCCTCTCCGCTTCTCCTTTCCTTTCTTTTCCTTCCCTTTCCTTTTCTTTCCTCTTCACCTTATGTTTCATCTCCTCCTTTCCTCTCCCTTCATCTCCTCTCCTCCCCCATCTCCTTTCCTTTCCTTTCCTCCTCTCCTCTCCTCCTTTCCTCTCCTCTCCTCCTTTCCTTTTCTCTCATCCTTTCCTTTCCTCTCTTCCTTTCCTTTCCTCCCCTCCTCTCAACCTTTCCTCTCCTCCTCCTCTCTTCTATTCCTCTGTTTTCTCTCCTTTCTCTCTGTCTGCTCTTTGTTTTTATTCCCTCCCTTCTCTCTATCGCTCCACTTTCATCCTTGTTTCATCCCTTCATCCTCTTGCTGTGATGCTCAGTGTGATGGAGTGACTGTGAGGTTAAAGTGCCGACACTTTCACTCTGAAGTTGTTTTCCTCGGTCAGCATCAGATCAGCTGATCTGACGAGCGTTTCTGTTCATCTCAGCGTGACAAAAGGATTTCAGCAGATTCAGATCACATTCAGTAAAGACGTTTCTTTTTCTTCCTGTCGCTCGACCGGAGTCAGACTCTTCATGTCTGATGTTCAGGATTCATCCGTCTCTCTCAGTTTGAATTCATGTCTGCAGCGGCAGTTTGAGACCAGACGCCGTTTCTCAGCCTGATCTCACAGAAACACGTGAAACGAACACGGCTTATCAGCAAATTACATGTTAGAGGCACGTAAAGTGTTAAAATTCAGTTTTCCCAGCAGGAAACAGACACGACTAGGGACAGGACATTTTTATTTTAATTTTTAGCAAAAGTGTTTCTTATGAAACCACGACCAAAGCCTTTCCCAAACCTTAACCAAGTTGTTTTAGTTTATAAACTGAACCGTTAGTCGACCTTTACCTGAAAATCTTTCCCAGAATCCAGTTCATGGAGGAGGAACGTCATTTTCACATAATTCATGTCCACAGCAGGTAAATCTGAGTTTCAGACTTAATGCTCATTTAATTTAATAAAAAAATAATTTGAGATCATGTTGCTTCACTTTCAGTCACCGTAAATAATACATTTTGAAAACATACAATATTATACAAATGACAATCACGACACGAGAACCAATCACATTCAGGTAAAAGCGGGAGGTTCTTCCTGGTGTGTGATGTTAGCGGACTTTAGCTGCTAGCTTTAGCTCTGGCAGGCTAAACATGTTAGCTAGCATAACTATCCCAACAGTGTCTGTCTGAACTGAACTGTCTCTGCATGTGAAACTAAGCTTTCACAAGTCAGACTGATATTATCATACTGTATGTGATGGCAGCTGAAAACATGAAAAAATGAATTGAAATCTTCACATCTGAAGTGAAACGTGAAAAAAAATAGCTGTGTGCTTCATATTCACATGTGGGATTTCACATGTGTGTTTTGTGAGGATGTTCTCTACTGAGCAGCATCTGATGATAAAGGAAGTAAACGTTGTGAAAATGAATCTTCACACCTCAGCTGTGAGTTTCCACACAACTCCCACAATCCTGTTCTCATATTCAGAAAGAAATATACTACATTATTGCACCAAATGTGCTGTGGGAATGTACACAA
This sequence comes from Centroberyx gerrardi, assembly GCF_048128805.1. Classification (NCBI taxonomy): domain Eukaryota; kingdom Metazoa; phylum Chordata; class Actinopteri; order Beryciformes; family Berycidae; genus Centroberyx; species Centroberyx gerrardi. Next base: position 1,430,757 of record NC_136008.1, on the reverse strand, counting down.
TCTGCACTTTTGTCACTTTGTGTGGAGATTATATTTATGGTGTTGCTGCTTTATTAGACAGCTTACAGAGCGGAGAGATGGAGAAGATGTGAGAGACGGACAGAAAGCAGCAGTCTGCTCGTCCGGCTCCTGCTGAGCGCCTCCTGCTTTATCAATTTGTGAAAAGTGGATCTGGAGATAAAAGCAGTTTGTGTCCTTGCAGCTGAAAAATGTAAGAAAACACAAAGTGGAATTGAAAGCAATCCGAGAGGCTTTGTTATGAAGAGAGAGACCGGCTGACAGCGGTTTCTCTCTCTCTCTCTCTCTCTCACACTGAAAAGAAACAGCAGCTTCAGAGAGATCGACTCACCTGCCGAGTCTCTCCTCCTGCTTTTCATTATCTGAACGCCTCAGAGCCTCAGAGAGCTTCTCTAAATTTGCTTTTTGTATTTTGACTGAATATTGGAGGGACGCAGGAGTCTTTATTACAGCTGCACCTGTTTTCACTGGCTGCCTGTAATGTTATTGATCTGAGAATTGACATTTATTATCTATTTATTATCTGCTGTGCTCACTGTGAGCTACAGATGAACAGGGACACAAAGTGATAGAACAAAGAAGGAAGGAACAGTCTGAAAATCACTTCCAGCACAGAAAGGAACGCCGACAAAGCAGATTCTGACTATATATAAAAAACTAGTCCTGCTGCTGAATTGTGTTGAAGTGAATCTCTTTCTTTATGCTATTAAACCTTTCAGTTTGTAGACATCCGGTCGGAGGAAACTTAATATAATAATACGTTTACCAATAATTGTAAATAGATGAAAAACAGTGGGAGACAGGACTTTGATAAAGCAGATTCTGCCAATATATACAAAACAAGTCTCTCACAATCATTATTACGTATTATTTTCTTCATTAAGTTTCCTCCGACGAAATAATACGTAATAATGATTGTGTTCCTGAATAATACGTAAAACTTATGATGGAACCAAGAAAATAACACAATTATCAATAATTGTAAATTGACAAGTGAGAGACTTGTTTTGTATATATTGGCAGAATCTGCTTTATCAAAGTCTCCCACTGTTTTTCATCTATTTACAATTATTGGTAAACGTATTATTTTCTTCATTACGTTTCCTCCGGCTGGATTTCGGTGTTCCACTGGTTCAAACTGAAAGGTTTAATAAACATAAAGAAAGAGATTCACTTCAAAACAGTTCAGCAGCATGACTAGTTTTTTATATATAGTCAGAATCTGCTTTGTCGGCGTTCCTTTATGTGCTAGAAGTGATTTTCAGACTGTTCCTCCAGACAACGGCAGTGAATGGAGAGAGAAAAAAAACACAATTCTCCAGTCTGCTCTACCGGAGCAACAGATCACAGAATCACTGATTTGGGGTTTTATCTTGGAGGAAGAAACACGACCCAAGACACTACAGAGATTTAATGGTTTATAATCTGTACCTGAATCTGAATGATGGGATGGAATAATGTGTTTCCTCCTGAGCCATGTTGTTGTTGTTGTTGTTGTTGTCGTTCAGACGTTCCCTGCTGGACTTGTTAAAATGTTAAAAACAACCTGCAGCGTTTGACCGGTGAACTGTGACTCGTCAGAGGTCATCTGCTCTCCATAAACAACAGGGAAATATACATCATCTCTGTTTGTATTGAGAAGAGACGAAGAGACGAAGCTCTAACGATCGCCGAGGGGAAACCGCTTCGCTGCAGCAGCAGAATCGAAGTAGAAAATCAAACAAATGAAACACTGGGAGAACAAACAGAGAGGAGATAGAAAGCAACACAATAAATAAAGGAAACAGTGTGAGCAGCATCTGCAGCTTCCAGCCGAGAACTTCAGATACAGAGATGAAGGGTGAAGTAACTTTAATTATATTTACTCCAGTTACACTGAGTCGTGAGTTTTTTGCGTACTTGTACACAAAAAAACTTTGGTATATTTTAAAGTCAGTAATTTGACTTTCCCTTCAGTCCATCTCTCCTGCAGTTTTGTCCTTCAGTCCATTTTAAATCCATCCATCACAGAACAGATTGTGTCTCTCCATCAGCAACAGAAACTGGATCAACAGAAACTGGATCAACAGAAACTGGATCAACAGAAACTGGATCAACAGAAACTGGATCAACAGAAACTGACAAACTGTGGATCCAGAAGAGGAATCTGACTTTACTTTGTTTCTGCACTTTATTTTGTCGTTTCTAATGTTTCCAGTGAAAAGAATCTAGTTTGAACTCTGACCTCTCTCCTGTTAGAATCACATGGAAAAGATCACAGCTAACAACGTTCTCTGTTCTAAAGAGGAACTCAGGAACTTTTACTCTGACGACATTTTAAATCACACACTTTTTACTTTTACTGAAGGAGATTTTTACACCAGTACGTTTACTTCTTCTACTTCAGTAAAATACCAGCAGTCACAGTACTTCTGCTGCAGGATGTTTTAGGATCTTTCCACCACTGCAGTGAGCCGGTTGACTCAGATATACAGTCCAGTATGAGAGCAGATGTGAAATGTGCCTCATTAAGTTTCCACATTTAAAACTCACAGATGGAGTAACATAAGCAGAATGGGAGGTTCGTCCTCTTTAGGGGCAGCAGTGACCTAGAGCAGTCCGACCTTTTTGGCTCGTTGCCCCTTAAAACGACTCGATGCCGACTGATAATCCCTCGGTACGGCAGCGCAGAGAGAAGGAACGATATAAAGAAAGATTTTGCTTTTTCAGCTTGTTTCAGTTATCAGAGGAGGCGGAAAACTAGTCAGTATTTCACAAGAAAAAAGCAAACATTAGAGAAAAAACTGAAAAAGTAGACATGATAATACATTTTTATAGTAGAAATAAGTTTTCTTCCTATCCCATAAATGATCTTGTGACCCCCTGGGGGGTCTCGGCCCCGAGGTTGAGAAGCACTGATCTAGAGCTTAGAGAAGCGGCTTGTGAATGGAGGTTCGAATCCCCAGACCGGCTGGGTATTGTGCTATACCGTATTTCCTCTAATATTGGCCCGGGCCTTTATTTACCTCGACTGCAGAGGGTACCAGGCCTTTATTGGAAGCAGGCTTACATTAGAGACAGGCCTTTATTTCTAATTCCCTCTGTTTGATAAGTATATTTGCTCATATTTTAGTACGAAGCCTCCTTGTTTTCTGATCTGCTTCTGTTGGGGTTCGTTAGGTAGACGTTTTTTTGTTACTGCGATGCATTACGATAATTACGGTAATCGACGACGGCACGCTCCAGAGACTTCCGCCGGCCGAGCCGTCTGGTGACACTTGTACGTTACTACAAACTACAGTTACATTATATAACTACAAACTTCAGTTACATTATATAACTACAAACTACAGTTACATTATATAACTACAAACTTCAGTTACATTATATAACTACAAACTACAGTTACATTATATAACTACAAACTACAGTTACATTATATAACTACAAACTACAGTTACATTATATAACAGGCAGCAGGAGTTTACCGGTATCCACCGCTGTTTGCATGTAAGCTGAAGCTAACTGAAGCTAACTGAAGCTAACTGAACCTGGGCGGCGATGTGTTCCCGGTGATCCGGCCCAGATTTCGGCGGGGGTCCGGGGCTCGGATCGGGAGGATCGATGCGGGCCGTGGGCGCGGTGGAGAGGCAGCGGCGGAGAGGGGAGGCGGACACGGTCCAGCCATATACTGGTTTTGACCTAGTCTTGTTTCCTTTGTTTTTTCCCCGGTCTGTATTTGAGGCCGGCCTTTATTTGTTCGTGTCGACCATTATCGGAGACCCGGCTTTTAATTGACTACAGGCCACTATTAGAGGAAATATGGTATATAAATATATTGCCTTATGTTTCCTAAACACCTGCTGCCAAGGTGCCGTTGAGCAAGGCACTGAACTGGCGGCTGGAACCTGAGAAATAAAGGAACCGATGCAGTTCAGGTCTGAGCAGGGAGTCAGGAGTCCAGCAGGGAGTCAGGAGTCCAGCAGGGAGTCAGGAGTCCAGCAGGGAGTCGGGAGTCCAGCAGGGATTCGGGAGTCCAGCAGGGAGTCGGGAGTCCAGCAGGGAGTCGGGAGTCCAGCAGGGAGTCGGGAGTCCAGCAGGGAGTCGGGAGTCCAGCAGGGAGCAGGGAGTCGGGAGTCCAGCAGGGAGCAGGGAGTCGGGAGTCCAGCAGGGAGTCGGGAATCCAGCAGGGATTCAGGAGTCCAGCAGGGCGGCGTCTTCGGACCCCTATCACTTTCTGTTGTTGTTGTTTTTTTTCCTGTGTAAATATAAACACCACTTGACAACTGAAACAGATCAGATCGTGCGAGCGAGGCAAACTACCGGCTGAGAGTGAAGAGGAAGAAGAACAGCTGCTCTCAGAGGCCGGAGGTCTTCATCAGGTCTCACCTCATCATCATCATCCTCCTCTCTGTGTTGTTCTCTGAGTGTTTCTCGGAGCTGTCTGGTTGTTTACGGGGAAACAGATGGAAGCTGCTGACTCAGCTGTAATCGTAATTTCACCCTTTAGTTTGTCTGGTTTTGTTGACGTGTTGTTGTTGTTGTTGTTTGTCTGCTGCCTTGTTCAGTTTGTTTTGTTGTGTTCTCTTCTGTTCTGGATGTTTTTATGAAGCCGCTGCAGCAAACACCAAACAACTGTCTAGTTGAAGTGGCAATAGAGAGAGAGAGAGAGAGAGAGATGGAGAGAGAGAGACTGAGAGAGAGATGGAGAGAGAGAGACAGAGAGAGAGAGAGAGAGACAGAGAGAGAGATGGAGAGAGAGAGACTGAGAGAGAGAGACAGAGAGAGATGGAGAGAGAGAGACTGAGAGAGAGAGACAGAGAGAGAGAAAGAGAGAGAGAGGAGAGAGAGACAGAGAGAGAGAGAGAGAGAGAGATGGAGAGAGAGAGAGAGAGATGGAGAGAGAGAGAGGAGAGAGACGGAGAGAGAGAGAGAGACAGAGAGAGAGAAAGACAGAGAGAGAGAGAGAGAGACAGAGAGAGAGACGGAGAGAGAGAGAGAGACAGAGAGAGAGAGAGACAGAGAGAGAGACGGAGAGAGAGAAAGAAAGAGAGAGAGAGAGACAGAGATAGAGAGACAGAGAGAGAGAGAGAGACACAGAGAGAGAGACGGAGAGAGAGAGAGACAGAGAGAGAGAGAGAGAGAGACGGAGAGAGAGAGAGAGACGAAGAGAGACAGAGAGAGAGAGAGACAGAGAGAGAGACTGAGAGAGAGAGACAGAGAGAGAGAAAGAGAGAGAGAGGAGAGAGAGACAGAGAGAGAGAGAGAGAGAGAGATGGAGAGAGAGAGAGAGAGATGGAGAGAGAGAGAGAGGAGAGAGACGGAGAGAGAGAGAGAGACAGAGAGAGAGAAAGACAGAGAGAGAGAGAGAGAGACAGAGAGAGAGACGGAGAGAGAGAGAGAGACAGAGAGAGAGAGAGACAGAGAGAGAGACGGAGAGAGAGAAAGAAAGAGAGAGAGAGAGACAGAGATAGAGAGAGAGAGACACAGAGAGAGAGACGGAGAGAGAGAGAGACAGAGAGACAGAGAGAGAGAGACGGAGAGAGAGAGAGAGACGAAGAGAGACAGAGAGAGAGAGAGACAGAGAGAGAGACGGAGAGAGAGAGACAGAGAGAGAGAGAGACACTGATAGCCAGTGGATAGTGGAGGCATGGGATTAATTTTCTGAGATGTTGGTTAATTGATGATTAATTTCTTGTTACATGCTTTGGCAATATTGTTTGTTTGTAAACTGTCATGCCAATGACAGTGAATTGAATTGAAGACTGAATTGAATTGAGAGAGAGAGAGAGAGAGAGAGAGAGAGAGAGACAGAGAGAGACAGAGAGAGAGAGAGACTGTCCCGTAACAGAAAGGTCACAGGTTTGATCAACATGGATCCATTAAAAGCCGACTGTCCTGATGAAGTGACTCTGAACCTCGACCTGCTGTCTGTCTCAGTTCAGCTCAAAGCCTGAAACATACTTCAGCGTCAGTCTGAGGACCAGCAGGAGGCCTCCGTCCCTCCGTCCCTCCGTCCTCACCGGTCAGACTCTTCTCTGCGTCTTCAGCTGAGCGCAGACACACACACACAGATCCAGTTACAGAGTCTTTAATTAAAGCGTCTCGCCGGCTGCCAGCCTGCGGACCATCTGCCCGCTAAAGGAACAGTTCACCCAAAACTTACACTTTGCTCGTTATCTCCTCATCCTCAAGTCAGCGGGAACACAGGTGGAGTTTGTACATCAATAAAACACACAGGGAGTCTGCGGGTGTGGCTCAGTCTCAGCCGTCTACAGAACAACTGCAGCGAAGGGGAACCGGGTCCAAAAAAGTTCCAAAAAGGACAAAAAAATGACCTGCAGGGGGATTCCTACATTCAAAGAGAGAGAGAGAGATTTATTTAAAAGGAAAATGTCACAGATTACGATTTTATTTGTCTTGAAAACATGTCTTACAGAATACCTGTCTGTGTCCCCGCAGGTGGACCGGACTGAAGTGATTCGGAGCTGCGTCAACCCGACCTTCTCCAAGGTTTTCACGCTGGACTTTTATTTTGAAGAGGTGCAGCGGATTCGCTTCGAGCTCTACGACATCAGCAGCAGCCACAACGGCCTGAAGGACGCCGACTTCCTGGGGTCTGTGGAGTGTACGCTGGGACAGGTGGGTCTGTGCAGAGACTCATCCCAAAATATACTCTGCCCTTTCAAAACCTTTACTCAAGAGAAAGTATAAAAGTACATAAAAAGTACTTAAATTTACCTTAAGTATAAAAGTAAAAGTCATCATCTAAAAAATTATCTTCTTCCTGTTGCTTCTCTCTCTCTCTCTCTCTCTCTCTCTCTCTCTCTCTCTCTCTCTCTCTCTCTCGCTCCTTTTTGGTGTCGCTTTGCTGAACAAGCAGCCAATCACATGACGACTCTTGATCAGCTGCTTTTGGGATGAAAAAAAAAAATCTGTTGATGATTTCCCGAGAGTAACGAGTCTGTTTTCAAAATGTAGTGAGTAGAAAGTCTAGACTTTTTTTTTTGAAATGTAGAGAGTAAAAGTAAAAAGTCTTAAGTGAAAGAAAAACTTAAGTACAGCTACTTGACAATCTTACTTAAGTACAGTAACAAAGTATTTTTAATTTGTTACTTCCCACCTCTTTTTATTTTGCATGAGATAAAAAGTTTAGGAGTGAACAAAACTCCTAAACTCCTGAACTCCTAAACTTTTTGTCTCATATAAAATAAAGGAACTTTTTCTAGAGACTTGGTGTGTGGCAAGAATCAAGAGAATAGAATAGAATAGAATAGAATAGAATAGAATAAAATAGAATAAAATAGAATAGAATAGATTAGATTAGAATAGAATAGAATAGAATAGAATAGAATAGAATAAAATAGAATAAAATAGAATAGAATAGATTAGATTAGAATAGAATAGAATAGAATAGAATAGAACAGGTGGAAATTAATTTTGTTCAGGTCAGCCACATACAAGACATACAGGGAGTTTGACACACAATTCACAGAATTGGAGGTACTGCTGTGTGTGTGTGTGTGTGTGTGTGTGTGTGTGTTTGGTGGTACTGTCCAGCATGTACAGTAAACTAGTTTAAAAACATAAAATAAACAATAAAATAGCGTAAAACATTCATTCATGAGACTGAAAGGTGCTCTGAAAAGGAAATAATAAAAACGAATAATAATAATAATAATAATAAACACTCTCCAACCAAATAAAGACACTCATTTTTGCATTCATCTTCTTCAATTTAATTATTAATGCACTAACTGAATATAACCATATAACTCATACTGATACTTATGTGTTACTTAGCAACCACTTTGTTTAGCTGCTGCTCAAGGACTATACTGCCTGGCTGAAGAATAGCATTTAATCATTATATAATTATTATATAATATATAATTATTAATTTAAGAATGGAAGATTTACTGTGTCAAGGGTTACTTTCTTCTTTTTACTGTAATATAATGGTGTTTTAGTGCCGTTTTATAATCCACTTCACATCTGAGGCGTCTTCACACCTGCTGACACAGCAGCTGATCACCTGCACAGGAGTGATGCCACAGAACAGTGATCCTAGACCTTTTTCATATCAAGGACCCTTAATTTAATAAACATTAGAGCCACAGACCCCCATTTGATGAGATTTTGTCTCTCAGACCCAAATCTGAGAATATTTTTATTGTCAGATGTGATTTTGTCCAGAACTCCATGACTGTCTGTATTGTAGAGAGATAACAGAGAAACTATGATCAGAACATCATTCTTCTACATTTAGTTTAACACTTCATCAGTTTGCTGGGGACCCCCTGGACCCCCCTCAAGGACCCTTGGTGGTCCTGGGACCCCACGTTGAGAACCGCTGCCATAGAAGAACCATTTCTGGTCCCAGAAAGAAGCTTTGAAGAACCTTTTAATATCCCAAAGAACCGTATATTCTTATTGCAAGTCACTTTGGACAAAAGCATTTTCTAAATGACATAATGTAATATAATATAATATAATATAATGTAATGTAATGTAATTCTTAGTTATTGGATGGTGGGTGATGGCATAAATGTGGAAAATAACCAAACCCCTCCATATTGTGCAACTGTAAATGCGGCGATACAAGAGCAGATAAATAAAAACACAATGCAGGAGTCTAAGCAAAGGAGAGCAGAAATGGTTCTTTAATGAACCTCGGTCTGAAAGGTTCTCTGTGGAACCAGAAGTGGTTTGTCTATGGCGTCACTCCGAAGAACCATTTTCAGTTCCAGTTCGCACCTTTTTATTTTTCTGTGTGTGTCTGCCGTGCAAATCGACGACACGTCGCACAAATATCTAAACTTCTCAGAAAATCAAAAAAAATTATCTAAACAATTTGCAGGTTTCTCTGGTCCGCAGACCTGTTGAATGTTTCCTCAGCTGGCGGGTGGCGAACGGCGAGCGGCGAGCGGCGAGCTGAGCGGCGAGCTGAGCGGCGAGCGGCGGACGCTCTGTAACGAAGCTGCAGCTGAATCAAACTGCTGTCACTGTCGGGGCTCTGCTGTGTTTCTGTGTTATCTGAAGCCTCCAGCTGGGAGCGGAGCAGCGCTTCACACAGGGGAAAAACACATATTTGCAGCTTTGGTGTTTTTCCTTTTTCTCACCTGACTTGAAAGTTTCCACAGTCATTTATGTGCTGAGTGAGTTTTATCACCCTCATGCCTTTTGAAGCTTGTTAAAAACCCCATTGTACCATTTCAGAAATACATCGGCATCAATGAGAAAATAGAGTTTCTTTCCTTCATTCATTGAAAAGCTGCTTTTGGCAAATATGTTGTTGCTGTCAGACAGCAGCTGCGAGTTTTCCTGCTTCCTATCTGCTGTCTGGAAATATGAAACCACCATCGGAGGTTTCATTATAGCTTAAATGCGACATTGGAACGGTGGAGAATTGCACCATGGGAGATGTGATAACGAGTGATAGCGCTCCCGGCAGGACAGATAAGGGAATAGGAAGATGCACAACAGCAACATCCTAAGTGAAGAGCGACTTGCAGAGGGGAAAAGTTTCTTCAGTAAATAAAGCTAAAAAAAGACCTAATGTGGAAATGACGGCATCCTGACATCTGCAGCCATGAGCTGAGAGGCTGCAGGTTTTCCTTCCAACCAATCAGGTGATTTCACTGATTAGTCGCTCCCTCTCTCTGCTGGAAGGTGTGTTAACCAGCTGATGGAGGCTAAATATCAAATCCAAGATCAATACTGGTGGAGAAACTTCTTTCATGAGAGAACAAACTGAACAGAGACGCTTCCTTAGTTTCAGATGGACTGTCTGCTTCAAATAAGACGCACAGGTGTTTCTTTTTCCAGCTCTTCCACCCGGCTCTGTACTGTAGAGCAGTGGTTCTCAACGTGGGGTCTGGGGACCACCAGGAGTCCTTGAGGGGGTTCCAGGGGGTTCCACATCAACATTATTTCATTTACAAGAAGTTAACACAGTTAGAGAATGTAGAAGAATGACTGTTCTGATCATAGTTTCTGTTACCTCTCTACCTGCAATACAGACAGTCATGGAGTTCTGGACAAAATCTGATCTGACAATAAAAATATTCTCAGATTTGGGTCCAAGAGGCAAAATCTCATCAAATGGGGGTCCGTTGCCCTAATGTGGACTGAACTAGGGCTGCAACTAACGATTATTTTCATTGTCGATTAATCTGTCGATTATTTTCTCGATTAATCGATTAGTTGTTTGGTCTATAAAATGTCAGAAAATGGTGAAAAATGTCGATCAGTGTTTCCCAAAGCCCAAGATGACGTCCTCAAACGTCTTGTTTTGTCCACAACCCAAAGATATTCAGTTTACTGTCATAGAGGAGTAAAGAAACCAGAAAATATTCAATCAAAATAGTTGGCGATTAATTTAATAGTTGACAACTAATTGATTAATTGATTAATCATTGCAGCTCTAGACTGAACTAGGGTCCTTGATATGAAAAAGGTTGAGAATCACTGTAGAACGCAGCAGACATGGACACGGTGCGTCGTTCTCCCAGTGAATCTTGGGGTTTTCTGTTCGTTTCTGTTCTAGCGAGATCTTTATCCATCTTTTGTTTTGGAACCGTGCTTCGGCGTTTAGATATTACGTAAAACGCATCATGGAGGAAACAAGAACGCAGATTCAGAAAGAGCCGCGGTGTTTTGTCGGAAGGGAAACCGGCAGACTCTTGGCTCTCCGTGACAGATGGTTGGTCTCAGTTCTCTGTCTCACCTGGTAGAGAACTGCATCCACCTGACACCCCAGGTATAAATCAGCGCCTGATTAGACAGCTGGGATGATTATCCAATCCAAGAATGCTGAGTCGATACTTGTGTCCTGGGGCGTAATTTCCACTGGGGACGGGGGGGACATGTCCCCCCCTCTTTTCAAAATCCTGTTTGTGTCCCCCCCACTTTTTTAACCGCAAAAATCGTGCTTAATACGCTACTGTTTGGCCAGCCGTCAGATTCTGGCTGAGAATGTGAATTGAGCTGCTGATTGTAAGACCTGATATACTCCAGAACACACTGCCACGGACGAGTAACGGACACGGACAGCCTGCCTACGCGGTTCTACAGTACATTTTGCCGTCTGTGGACCAGTGTTGCCAACTTGGCGACTTTGTCGCTAGACTTAGCGACTTTTCAGACCCCCTGGGGACTTTATTTCTCAAGAGCGACTAGCGACAAATCTGGCGACTTTTTCTGACCATGGGAAGCAATGTTAATGTGTTGAATCCCAAAGCATTTGGCAATAAATTGGTTCGGCTGATGCCGGTTTTCTCTACTTGCTTGTCTAATCCAGAGAGGTCTGACGATCACAGCGTAGCTCCCCTCCCTCCACTGAGAGCAGGGACTGTAGGATAGGGTCCACTTGTAATTGTTACCAGTGTACGGCGAAACTGGCCCGGGTGGGCGGAGTCAGCACTTATATCAAAACTGGCTACGCCGTGGCGTGCATAACAAGTGCAGCATTATATATTGATATGCAAATTATCGTATGACATCATCTGGCGACTTCTAGCGACTTTCTGAGCAGTATAGTATAGTATTGACAGGGTGTGACTTCTAAAAAAACTTCTAAAAAAAAGTTTCATATTCTTTGATACATTTTGTATGTTTGTTGTGATTGAAGTTGCAAATGACACATTATCTATCAATAGTGCCACAATAATGTACCATAGATCTGTCAGTCCTATTCTTCAAAATATATATATATATATATATATATATATATATATATATATATATATCCATAATGGAATAACTCAACATGTGAAGTTCAGTAAAGTTGTGGGTTAAACAATACAGAAAGTAAGACAGTTTTTCTTATGCATATTTAGTACTATTCTGGCAGAATTTAGCATGATGACCAACTTAATTATTTCCCGGATTTTGTATTGGTTACCGTAGTCCCTAAATGTATGTAGAAATGCAGGAAATGGGATTCAAATCGCTATTTTTTTTCTGGGGGAGTACCCCCAGACTCCCCGTTTTATTGTGTCCCCCCCACTTCTCAAACCAAAGTTACGCCCTTGCTTGTGTCCTTGTGAAGAAAGTTCTTCACAAGTTCTCGTCTCGGAGACGACGATCTTCTCAAAGTAAGCGCAGAGACGCCTCCTGACAGTTTCAGATGGACCGCGCTTCACATCGCTTCAGTGCTGATTAATTAAGACCCAGCTGCTCATTTTCCCAGCTGTTTCCACCGGCTCTGCTCGTGAATACGCCGCTCAGACGTGATGCGTCGTTCTCGCAATGAATCTTGGGTCTTCCTCATTCGTTCTCATCGCTCAAGTCTCCATCTGATGCTTCCTCGGCTGGTAAGTAAACTTCCAGGATCTTTATCCGTCCTCCATCCTCGTGTCTTATCGTTCTGGACCCGTGCCTCGGCGTTTAGATATCACACATAAAACGCATCACGGAGGAAACAAGAACGCAGATCCAGAAAGTTCGAAAGGAGATTGAGAACCACATTTCTACAGCACAGTGTTATTTTACACAGATGGTTCAGAACGGCTCTCAAACTCATGTGCTGTGATTCGTCGTTCTGGCAGTGAATCTTGGGGCTTTCTGGCCAAGTCTCCATCAGATGCTTCCTCGGCTCGCAAGTAAACTTCTGGGATCTTTGTCCGTCCTCGCGTTCTTTTGTGTTGGAATCGTGTCTTGGCCGTTAGATATTATGTAAAAAAAAACGCATCATGGAGAACACAAGAACACACAAGAACAGATGAGCCCAGGACTGAGAACCACATTTCTACAGAACAGTGTTATTTTACACAGATGGTTCAGAACGGCGCTCAAATCATGTGCCGTGATGCGTTGTCGTCGCAATGAATCTTGGGGCTTTCCATTTGTTGTCATCGGTCAAGTCTCCACCCGATGCTTTCTTCATGCTTCTGGCGGTTAGATGTCATGTAAAATGCATCATGGAGGACGAAGAATATACAAGAGAGGACGCAAGATTGAGAAAGAGCCCATGTTTTCCACCCCACCAGCTGATTTCCCAGACTAGTCGCCGCCTCTCTGCTTGGCGGCGTGTTAATCAGTGAAATCACCTGCTGCAGTGTTTGTTTGGATAGGAAACCTGCAGACTCTTCATGGTCGAACTCCTCTGATCTGCAGCACAGTGTTTTTATGACGCAGATGGTTTAGAAATCGGCTCTGAAACCATGTGGAGGCTCAGCTGCCTTCTGACTGTGAGATCTGCTCACACCGCTGAGCGTTTTAAACCAAAACACTCTGAACTCATCTCTCCTCTCACTTTATTATCTGCCCTGTCTTTGTATTTTCTTTTATTTTCTGTTTTCGACTTTATTCCGTCATGTCGGTATTTTCCTTTGTTTCTGTTTCTGTTGTTCGCCTTTTTGCCGTTTCTTTTATTCTGTTTTCTATCATGTCTGTATTTTTCTTTATTTCTGTTAAGTTTCTTTTACATCATTGCTGCTCCTTTCGTTCTGTGAAGCGCTTTGTAACCCTGGTTTGGTTTGCTATATAAATAAAGATTTACTCACTTTGAAACTCAGACTCTACAAATGCAGTCGTAGAGATTTCACTTTCCGCTGGATGTTTGCTAAATTATGGCTGCACCAATCCCAAGAGGAATTGTTCAGAAAAGTTGGGTTTTAGTTCTTTTTTTTAGCTGTTGGAAGTTAAGGAACGGTCTGGTGCGAGTTGGTTTAGAGACGCTGGAGGTTTGTGTTGCAGTAAACTGAGTGTCTGCAGCACTAAAGCAGGATAGATGGAAGGATAAACACATGAAGAGGGACTTTTTAATGGCGAGGGCCTCCGTTGTCTGTGGCCAACATTGTGTTTCCCTGCTGAGAGGCTGCTCAGAGCGTCAGGCGTGTGACAGAGGACAGAGGGAACAAGAAGAAGAAGAAGAAGAAGACGTTCCTCTCCATCCATCTCCTTCCAGACTCATTAAAAAGTGAAGTTACCAACTTGGAGTGTAATCTGAAAGCGGCGGCTCATGCAGGGAGTTAAAGGCGTTGGCTGAGCCTCGCTGTGGATCTCACACCGACCGCTTTCCGCCTGCGGGGAGAAGCTGCGCAGCGAAGTGTCTGCACACGCTGAGCGGAGAGGGGGAAGCCGGCCAAGTCTGTAATGAAATAATCAGCCCAGATGATGCTGAAGAGACTCCGGGCTGAAACAGTTTGACGCTGGATAGCGATAGCGGCGGTGGGAAAAGCCGTCAGCCTCCTCCTTTCTCTTGTCGTGTTTCTCGGTGCCAGCGGCGTGCGGCTCGGCTGCCAGCGCCGCCGCAGCCAGATGGCCGGAGAACCGGAGAGCCGGAGAGCCGGGTGCTAACAGCCTGCTTCACGTCAGCACTTCAGCAGTCGAGTTTCAACAGAGTCTGGTTCCAAGATGAGATGTCCAGCATGTGAAGAAAAGTGACACCAACTCTTAGAAAGTGACCGCAAGCACAAAAATAAACCAAAATATTGAACATTTAAAAAGACAGTGGGGAACTTAGAGGAGAATAACAGACATGTAGAGAGATGTTACAGTCCATTTACTTCTGTTTACATCTAGATTACATTTGCCCAGAGGTGGAGACTCGAGTCACATGACTTGGACTCGAGTCCCAGTTTTAATTGCTTGAGACTTGACTTGATGCATGAAGGGAAGAGTTGAGACTTGACTTGACTTGGGTTCTGGTGACTTGGGACTTGACTCTGACTTGTACTTTGATGACTTGAAAAGGTTTCTAAAGTCTTGACTTGAGATCTTGTGTTTGTGTAAATGACTTAGATTGAAAGTGATGAGATTTGTTCCAGCGGACGACTGAATTTAAATTCTGTTTTCTGAATTTGTATGGAATGATTGAATTTATTGAAGTTGAAACTGATTATAGAAATCAAACTCATGATGCTCTTACCAAGTTTTTATCCTATTAAAACCATATTGCATTGAAAAGTCCGAGATATTTAGTTTTCTTTAAGATATTAAATTGATACTGGACTCTTGATTTGTTCTGACTTGACTTGCTGTTCTACATTTAGACTTGAGACTTGACATTAATGACATGGACTTGACTTGGACCTGACTTGGTAATCTACATTTAGACCTGGGACTTGATTGAGACTTGTGCCTCAAGACTTGAGACTGACTTGGGACTCGAGCAGAGTTGACTTGGTCACACCTCTGCATTTCCCTCAGTCATTTTGCAATGCAAGCTGTATGTAATTAGATTTTTTTATTTACATTTACTTGTTTTTCATCATTTTTAAAATCCAAACTCACCTGGAATAGAGAAAACCATAAGAAACCTGAATTAAAGAGCTGTCAGCAGGTCGTATTTATGGTAAAGCCGACATTACGTGAACGTGGCGTTAGCTTACTGACCGCACAGGTTTCTGGGTAATGAAGTCCTTCAAAATTCAAACAGTTGCCTCTCGCTGCCACAACGTGCAGAATTTGCCTTGTGCAGCTTCAGATCCTTGGTCGACTAAATGAAACACTTCCACAGACTGGATGCTGCGGATTTTAGAGACGCTGAAGGAGGAACTTCAGTTTTAGTTTCAGTTTTGTTTTTTGTGAGTCTCCGTCTCTTCATGAGTCGTGTTTCTGCGTTCGGTCCGGAGGGATCCGATGATCCTTCTGATGTCAGGAAACACTTCATATTTCTACTTCACTCCCGCTGCTTTTCATTTTTCTTTAACAATACCAAGCATGATGTAACATGATGTAACACCGCCTCATGGAAAACACACAGCTCAGTCTGTTCTTTGTGGAGGCTTTTATCCAAACGCACCTTCCTGTATGTTCAGTTTTATTATCAGTGGGAGTCGACCCTCTGACCTGGTCTGTTTGTGTCTTGTAAACCTGTTCAACACATTTCAACATGTTTCTGTCAGTCTAAATGTACAACCTCTCTATCTTAACACCTTAAAGTTCCCATATTCATTTTACGTGATTTTGTTTTCAAACACCGGCTGTTTGAAAAGTAGGAATATATTAATACTCACTGTGTTGTTAAATATCTTTCCTGTTTCTGAGTAAACTCATTATTTACGACCTATTTAAATGACTAAATAAGTTAAAAATGTTTCTTTTTCTTTCATCATTATAAATATTAAAAAAAATATTTTGAAACAAACTGTATATAGATCAGGATCAGAATAAAGTTCTTCATGATGTTCTGCAGATAAATGCAGTTTAGTTCAAAGTTAAACTGAATGAATGTGAAGACTGAGTCGTCACAATACTGGCTCCTGATTGGCCAACAGCAGCGGCTCCTCTAATTAATATATAAATGAGGTAAACCTGCTGAGTGGAGGCTTTCAGTTCAGATGCTGCAAACTGGACCCTGATTGGACGGATTTTTTGTCATTCTTTAATGACGGAGCCAATCAGGAGCGAGTCCAGCTGTGATGCGTTTCCTGGAGTTAGTCTGAACTGGATTTCTGAAAATGCAAGAACTTTAAATTTAACCACTCAAATAAAATCAGATTTTTACAATGAAATCGTTAAATATCTTTGATCATATATAAATAGAGGAACATTTTAATTCCTGTAATATGGGACCTTTAAACACATTGAAACATCCTGATGACGTGATCAGCTGTGATGCAGAAAGGAGCAGACCTCTGCCAGCTTGGCGTATTGTTGTCTTCAAACTCCCATAATCCCCGGCGGTGTGAAACGCCTCCGCTCACCTCCCATCGAAACGCTGCTGTGATGTTTCCTGTGGAGCAACAGGAGTAGTAGTGCTGTTTCACTGTGTGGTTCCTTAGGTGTGTGTGTGTGTGTGTGTGTGTGTGTGTGTGTACAGGTGTTCTGTGCGTCTGCATGCCTATATGCACACATGTTTTTATGTGGTTTAATGCTTGTGTGTGTGTGTGCATACATAGGTACATACATGTGCATTAATCCGTGTGTGTGTGTGTGTGTGTGTGTTATCTGTCTCCACAGATTGTGTCCCAGAGAAAACTGTCCAAAGCTCTGCTGAGACCAGGAGGCACCGTGGGGAAAGCTATTATCACCGTAAGACTCACTCTCTACCTCGCTCGCCCCTCTCTCTCTCTCTCTGTCTCTCTCTCTCTCTCCTCTCTCTCTCTCTCTCTCTCTCTCTTCCTATCTCTCCCCCCCTCTCTCTATCACTCCCAACCTCGCTCGCCCGCTCTCTCTCTCCCTATCTCTCTCTCTCTCCCTATCTCTCTCTCTCTCTCTCTCTATCACTCCCAACCTCGCTCGCCCCTCTCTCTCTCTCTCTCCTCTCTCTATCTCTCTCTCTCTCTCTCTTCCTATCTCTCCCCCCCTCTCTCTATCACTCCCAACCTCGCTCGCCCCTCTCTCTCTCTCTCTGTCTCTCTCTCTCTCTCCTCTCTCTCTCTCTCTCTCTCTCTCTCTCTTCCTATCTCTCTCCCCCCCTCTCTCTATCACTCCCAACCTCGCTCACCCGCTCTCTCTCTCCCTATCTCTCTCTCTCTCTCTCTCTATCACTCCCAACCTCGCTCGCCCGCTCTCTCTCTCTCTCTGTCTCTCTCTCTCTCTCCTCTCTCTCTCTCTCTCTCTCTCTCTTCCTATCTCTCTCCCCCCCTCTCTCTCTATCACTCCCAACCTTGCTCGCCCGCTCTCTCTCTCCTTATCTCTCTCTCCCTATCTCTCTCTCTCTCTCTCTCTCTCTCTCTCTCTCTCTCTCTCAAAAGAAACCTATGGTGCCAAAGCAGTACAGTATTTCAAATGAGGTTCTTTCTTTCTTTCTTTCTTTCTTTCTTTCTTTCTTTCTTTCTTTCTTTCTTTCTTTCTTCACACATCATTACAAATTTTGTGTTTGTCTTTTTCTTATTTGAACTGAATGTTTGCACAGTCATTTCTTGGGCCTTGAAAGACGTTAAAACAGACAGTAAGCGTTCCTCTCCTCCTCCTCCTGTCCTCCTCTCCTCCTCCTCCTCCTCCTCCTCCTCCTCCTCTTCTCCTCCTCCTCTTCCTCTCCTCCTCCTCCTCTCCTCCTTCCAGTCAAACTCTCTTTCTCCTGCTGTGTGTTTTTTCCAGTCAGCAGTGATAACTCTGCTGAAAGGTTGAGGTTTGAGTCTGGCTCATATTTCTCTAATCCTCTCAGCTGGAGGAGTATTTCCTGCCCTCCGCCTCGCTCCGCTGAACCGGCTTCAGTCCGTCCGTCCGTCCAGGATCTGAATCTGTGAAATCCTGTTTGGGCTTTGGTGGAATTTCAGACCCGTTCCAAATCTTTTTCACCTCTGTGAAAGGATGAAACGCTTCTGGATGGGATTTGGGTTTAGGAGGAGGGAAGCAACCGGATCTTTAGAAGAGAATCAGACCTTCTGCAGTCTGCAGGACACACAGGCTGCTGCTGCTGCTGCTGCTGCTGCTGCAGAAACACATGAAGACCACCGCTGCCTCCAAAGCTCCCATGTATTTATTCAACTATTGAACAGCTTTTCAACGCTAAGGCAGCAGCCACACTGATGGCAGGCGAGGCAGAAGAACAGGAAGCTTTGCTCATAACGCTCATCAACTACTTGATAGAACGAGCACAGATCCTGTGCAGACCCACGGCGTGTGTTCAATTCAGTTCGCTGCAATGAAGCATCACGACACCGTTATCGGTTAAATAATTCCACTAACATCACTTAGATACCACAGGTGATAATGTTACCTAACGTCAAAGTTTACAGGGCAACGGAAGACGTGGCTGTATGTAAATTAACAGCAGAGAGTGGCTCAGTGTGGAGCGATGCTCGGCTATCTGTTAAATCACCTGTTCCACCAACGTCTCAGACCACAGGTGATAACATGACCTACTGTTAAGGTTTGCAGGACAGCAGAAGATGTGAATGTCTGTAAATTGACAGCAGAGAGTGCGGCTCTGTGTGGGATCCAGTATGACATCATCAGTATGAGACTCTATAGGAGAGAGACCGTCTGTTAGTCAGAGACGCCCTCTAGAGGCCATCTGACCAAGAGACACCTCACTAAGTGTTACCTGACTGTCTGTCTGTCTGTCTGACTGACTGTCTGTCTGTCTGTCTGACTGACTGACTGACTGACTGACTGACTGACTGACTGACTGACTGACTGACCTGAACGACCTCATGATGCCCTCGGCTGCGCTATGGGAGAAAAGAAGAAACAGACTCTACAGTAAAGATATTCTGACAAACAGTTTGGACTCGTTGCAGCAAGAGGCAGCGGAGCTTCAACTGACAGCTGACTGGAGACAATACTGTCTGTGGGTCCAACAGCTACAGACAATACTGTCTGTGGGTCCAAGAGCTACAGACAATACTGTCTGTGGGTCCAAGAGCTACAGGAGGAGGAGAGGAGTTATATAGAGGAACTAAATCACTGGACTGATCCGTTAAGGCTCATTAACATCTAACAGGAGAGAGCTATAAACTATAACGACACCTTGTTGCTCAAGCCTTCACACTACAGCAGGATCGTTTTATTATTCCTCAGCAGATTAAATATCGCTGCAGTGAGCCACTGAATGCTCCGCCCCTTCTTTCTGGTTTGTTTGGTTTGGTTGAAAATGTTTGTTCAAACCAAAAATGTAGTTATAGTTATGGTTTGGATGTTTTTACAGTCCATTCCAAGGTCCATAAAAAGATGTAAATGGGGGCGCCCCGGTGGCTCACCCGGTAGAGCGTGTACCATATAAGGCTCAGTCCTAAAAAAAGAAGATGTAAATGCTTCTATAAAACTACAACACTAACTATAAAAACATCCAAAGCGATAACTGGTTGAAATATTTTACTGTCGTTCACTCTGAGACTGAACCAAAAATATAGTTGCAGTTATGGTTTTGGATGTTTTTATAGTTATCGTTGTAGTGGGAACACATAACCATTTAAATCTTTTTATTTTTTAAAGTTTTTTTTTTATAGTTTTCCTTCTAGATGTGGATGAGTCTTTATGAGGTGAAGCGACTGTGAAGCTGAGGAGAAGAAACTGTCGAATTTCCCTTCTGACTGTTGCTCATCTCTGGAAAATACTATATCTATCTATCTATCTATCTATCTATCTATCTATCTATCTATCTATCTATCTATCTATCCATCTATCTATCTATCTATCTATCTATCTATCTATCCATCTATCTATCTATCTATCTATCTATCTGTTTATCTAGCAACTGTCTTTCTTTCCGTCTCTTTCCCTGCAGTAGATTATTATTCTGCAGTCGTTTTTTCGCTCTCCTTCCTCTGTAATGAAATCTTTGTTTTCTTGTCTCTCTCGCTCCGAGTCATTTCTCCACTTTGGCTCTAATTACTGAACAGAGTTTGAGTGTTTCTGTATTTACATGTTAATTAGACAGAAAGAGGTGAACGTCTCTGCAGTTATCTGCCTCTGTACAGTGAAGTGAAGCCACACGCCTGTGTGACCTGCTGTAGGATGATATGGGAATACTGTCCTGAATTCATAATGTAATATTTCATATACTGACTTTTCTCAATCTCTCATATTCCTCTCATTATCATAAGATGGAAATGTTTTGTATTGGAAATGTATTGTGTTGGGGAAATTGTGTCGTTGCAGCAGCAAATCATTATAGGAAAAAAAAAGACTATAAATAATAAAAATAAGCACAATAAAAACAATAAATAGCAGTAGTAATAGCCTAGTAGTAGTAGTTGCAGTAGTAGTAGCAGTTGCAGTAGTAGTAGTAATAGCCTAGTAGTAGTAGTTGCAGTAGTAGTAGCAGTAGTAATAGCAGTAGTAGTAGCAGTAGTAGTAGTAGTTGCAGTAGTAGTAGTAATAGCCTAGTAGTAGTAG
>NC_136008.1:1397524-1405024 GCF_048128805.1 Centroberyx gerrardi | reverse complement strand
CCATCATCAGCGTTGTGTTGCTCCAAGCGGAAGTGACACTTAAATACATACATGCATACAGTTCAATTAATTATACAATCAATGTGAAAAATACCTGATCAAAAAGTCACTATCAAAGATAAATCAACGTACCAGGTTCCCCCACTCAGTACGGATAACTACCAGGAATACACAATCTACAGCATAGACATAACACTTAGGAAAAAATAAATATCAAGAAAAATGCAATATAAGAATAGAAGAATAAAAAATATAGCTAAATGTCTCTGCACATATATCTCACAAATTGTAATCATTTCAAAAAACAGGTCCTCTACACAGAAAATGGAAATGAAGGGAGGCTAAATCAAAAGATGGGAAAATAGGGTCCAGGTTGAAAAATACAGAAGTTACCCTTTAAAGGTCCCATATGGTGTAAAACAGGACTCCCCTTGCCTCTGTGATTATAAAGGAGTTGGATGTGCTATCTAAACATGGATAGCATGTTCATGATATTTTTAGTCAAATTATCTCACTGCACTTTATCTCATAATCTGCTGGTTTCACTCTTTCAAGAAATCATCATAAAACAATGAAGAGAAACTGGAAACAAGAAATTTTCTCCAAGACAATTTCACTTTTACCAAGAAAATGTCCTGAAACAAGTTACATTCTCCTGGAAAAAGATCTTAACATAAGCTTGATAAGTCTGGAGACAAGATGAAATAGTTTGTCAGTTTTTGCATTTTTGGGTGAACTGGTCCTTTAATGTCGCGGCTCAGTCAGCTGTGTGTGTTTTCCTCTGCAGGAGAACTGACGTCTAAAATATTCACCGACAAACTAAACTTAGAAACACGCGTCAGGATGTGTAAATGCGTCATGTGTAGGAATTTAGAAATGCATATTCACATTTGCAGACTTGAATCATCATCTGGAAATAAAGAACATTATTTTTACTTGTGAATGAAGATTTGAGAATGTGTGGAAGGATTTAAAGAGCTGTGACAAATCACATTCATCAGATGATGCCGCTATTCACAAATTGACTAAAATATACCAAAATATCACAGTGTTTTTGAGGATTTAAATACATTTATAACTGTTGAATTTCTCAGTTTCAAGACAGGAATCTCATACAAAACATCTTAAGCCTTTGTGTCAATATGTTTAAAATCTCTGTCTCTTCTCTCTCTTTCTTTCTCTCTTTGTATCTCTCTCTCTTGTCTCTCTCTCTCTCTCTGTCTCTCTCTGTCTCTCTCTCTCTCTCTCTCTCTCAGACTGTTATGAACAATCTTAATCCTGTTTGGAAAACCTTCAAGGTTTCTCTCAACTCGCTCTGCAGTGGAGACCATGAACGCAAACTGCAGGTACACACACACACACACACACACACACACACACACACACACACACCTCCTGGCTCCTGTGTCAGTCAGTGGTTCATTGATGCTCTGATTAGTTTCCTCTGGTTATAATTAGCAGCAGAATAAACTGCAGCAGGTTCATGAGACATTAATGATATTCAGAAGTCATTAACAGCTTTACTGTGTTCAGACTGAACACAAGATAATTTACAGCTGGTGTCAATTCATGCAAATTCAATAGAAGGAGGAGAGAGATGAGATGGATGCAGCTTCACTCTGGACGGGAAGTTTTCATTTTTCATCCTGAGCCAGTAAAGCAAAGACCAAGAAGCCTTTGATCTCTGTTCAGTCTGAAAACACAGGAAGTGATGCGTTACGCGAACAGAAGAAGAAGAACTGGGTAGTTAGCATGAGCAGTGATGGACAGACACCATGGCTGAACAGACAGAGGAAAGAGAAACTCAAACTGCAGCAACAGAGAATCCAAGGAAACAAACACAAACCTGAATCTCGTCCCTCCACTCTTCAGATTGTGAAGTCCGTCTGTGTTTCCCTCGTCAGCGGCTTGTTCTCTCTCAGAAACAATCGAGCCAATCAGAGCCTTTGTGGGCGGGACTAAAGTTTGAACCGTTCCTGCAACAGTTTTTCATTGGTGTTTCAGCAGAATAGATTTGTTGAAATCTCCTCCTTAACCAACAGATTGTCTTTGCAAAGACGACTTGTCTGTCAACATGGACGACACTCTTGGTGAAGTTGTTAAATCTGCTGTTATGCTGGAGTCAGATTTACCGTCTGAAGGAGTTTCTGACCAGGAAGTGCCACATGATTATTCTGTCGGATGATGAAGTCGGAGAATCAGGATTGTAGCTGCAGCAGGAATTGGTCGAGTTGTGATGTCATCGCTCTTTCCAACATGGCTGAACAGAACGGAACATGAACGGAAAAAATGTCATAAAATAAAGCCAAAACTGAACCAAATGTAGTGTGTGTAAACAGTTGAGGAAACATTCTCCAGTTTTCCGACCATAAAGCACGTGAACGCAAACGACTCAGATGGCCGAGTTGTGACGTTTTCCCGACTCGGAGAAAAGTACGACCTGACATCAGTTGAATTCTGGGTAACCATGGATGTAGATGATGACTGCTGCGGCATCATGTGACTGAAGTGACGTCAGAGCGGCCGATACGACAGTCACTAGTGATTGATTTGGGGAAAATCAACCCCCCCCACACAGAAAACGGCTAACAAGGAGGAAATCTCAGCTGAATGATGGAGTGGAAGCAGATATAACAGGATATCAGACGTCACCTGAACGCAGCGTACCTGCAGGTCAGTGAGATGCTGCAGTGCTGAATGAGTCAGAGAGCCGCATTACTCTTCCATCCTGTCTCTTATCCATTATTTCACATTCCCAACCTCGCTGCCCCTCCAATCAGCCCGGGGGCCAGAGGTTGGGCCCCTTACAGCTGCAGAGAGATGAGGTTTGGGACGGGCGGGGGTGGGGGGTGGGGGGGCGCAGGGGGGGGGGGGGGGGGGGTCAGCGCCCTCCAGCAGATGATGAGCGGGGAAACAGGAGACGAGGCGGAGGTGAAGAGCAGATCTGAGATTAATCACCGCAGAGGAAACACTCAGATGAATTTTGATTGATTCTCGCAGCCCGCAGCGAACTCTCAGCTCCGAACACACCGCCGCTGCTGATTGGTGGAGAATTTCATCCAAAGAGTTGTAGAGTGAGAAGACTGTGTGTGTTTCCAGCAGGGAGAGCAGAGACAGCAAGATCAGTTTAGTCACCAGAGACAGAGATTTACAGGAGTTTGTCTCGGTGGGAAGATACAGAGGAAAATCAACAACCAGCCGACAACACATTTGGAGAGGTGTGACCAAGTCCCAAGTCAGTCTCAAGTCTTGAGGCACAAGTCCCAAGTCTAAATAAAGAACAGCAAGTCAAGTCAGAACAAATCAAGAGTCCAGTATCAATTTAATATCTTAAAGAAAACTAAATATCTAGGACTTTTCAATGCAATATGGTTTTAATAGGATAAAAACTTGGTAAGAGCATCATGAGTTTGATTTCTATAATCAGTTTCAACTTCAATAAATTCAATCATTCCATACAAATTCAGAAAACAGAATTTAAATTCAGTCGTCCGCTGGAACAAATCTCATCACTTTCAATCTAAGTCATTTACACAAACACAAGATCTCAAGTCAAGACTTCAGAAACCTTTTCAAGTCATCAAAGTACAAGTCAGAGTCAAGTCCCAAGTCACCAGAACCCAAGTCAAGTCCAGTCTCAAGTCTTCTCTTCATGCATCAAGTCAAGTCTCAAGCAATTTAAAACTGTGACTCAAGTCTGACTTAGCTGTTCATGCTAACAAGCTGTATTTAAGGAAGATGGCTGACTGTAACTCTTTCTCCAGCAGGCAGAGCAAGGCACTAACTCTGCCAGGGTTGCAGGTTCAATTCCCACTGGGGCAACAAATGATAAAAATGTACAGTATGTGCTCATGGTATCGTGACGCACTTTGGATGAAAGCGGCCATGAAATGACACATTTAACATTATATCACTCAACATATACACATACAGTACATAACGCGTGGTGTGGTACATCAAGCTCTTCCATCGCTCCTGACCAATCACGGCCTCTGAATGCTCAGCGTGCGTCATGTGACCAAAACCTGACAGAACGGACCGGCCGATGTTAGAGAGGAAAACCCTGAAAACGCTTTAGTTCCTGAAAGTGGGTAATCATTTAATCTGGAGACTCTCTGGTTTGAAACTAGATGACAAACAACAGATTCTGACAGTTTGTCTTCAGGTTGGAGCTGAACCCAAAGCAAAAAAAGTAGGAATTATTGATTATGTAAATGTAGTAAATAAGGACACAATAAGACAGTAAGAGAGAAAACAAGACTTTCTAGCCGCTGCTCCTTTGAGAAATACTGAACTGAAAAAGTGAAAATATATGTTAAGCTGCAAAAGTGCAATAAAAAAATTGTGTTTCCTGACACTGAGACAGATAATCATGATTAATAATCGTGATCTTACTATTAAGCAAAATAATCAACATTATAGCTTATTTTTTTATAAGCTCCACATATCCCAGACTCCAGAGAGCGGTGGAGAAACTCCTTCAGGCTGATTCTGCTGTTCGCTGCATCAGTCGATTGAATTTCCACCGCTGAACATCTGCTGTCATCCATCATGGCCGCCGCTCGCCGCTCCGCCGCCTGCAGCGTTCTGAACAAACTCTGAAACCAAAACTCTTCTCTGCTCCGGTGGCGTTACTGCAGCTCAGTGTTACAGCTTTATGTTTCCTGCAGATAAATCAATACTTTGCTGTTATTGATACCTGATCAGAGGCATCGGGCATGTTTTAAGGAGGCAGGATGGCCGACCGTCCAGCAACCAAAAGGCCACAGGTTCGATCCCTGCAAAAATTCCTTCAGCAAAACACTGAATCGGCTAAATCAGTGGTTCTCAACCTGGGGGTCGGGACCACCCAGGGGGCCACGAGATAATTTTAGGCGGTCGTGAGATGATTTATGGGACAGGAAAAAAAACCAATTATAAATGTATTATCATGTCTATTTTTTCTGTTTTTTTCTAAAATGTTTGCTTTTTCTTGTGAAATACTGAAAAGGTTTCAGCCTCCTCTGATAATTGAAATAAGATAGATAGATAGACGTACTTTATTAATCCCTGGGGGGGGAATTTGGGTGTCACCCAGCAGCATTACATAAAAAACATAGAGCATTAACAAACAATACAAACAACAAAACAAAAACAAATACAGACAATCCCACACAGCAGGAAAAAGAAGGTAATAAGTATATAAAAACCATTCATAAAAGTCACTATCTCATTATGAACCAGACCACTGCCATATCCTCCGCTCAGTTTCTGTGTTCCCTCGTTAAAACATCTAATAGCAGCAGGAATAACGGAGCGCCTGAAGCTCTCTGCAGCACAGCCCGGCTGAAGGAGGCAGTAGAGGACGGGAGGCATGTCCAGGATCAGGTGGACTTCTGCTTCTTCTTCTGCTTCTCCTCCTCTTCATCTGCACCACTTCCTCCAAGCTGTTCAGCTGCATTCCACCACAGATCCAGCCTTCTTCACCAGCTTATCCAAATCGCTCTTAGTGATGTTCCCTCCCAAAACACACAGGTATAAAAAATAGCACTAGCCATGACACAAATAAGCTGAAAAAGTGCTCCTATAACAAGGGTTCACCAGTGGGCGTCGAGCCGGTTTAAGGGTCACGAGCCAAAACGGTTGGCCGAAACCTGAACCAAACCGTTTCAGCTGCTAAACTGAAGCGTTAGCGGTTAGCTAACCTTTTCATGTGACCAACAGATGAAAATGTCCAGAACAATTCCTGCTGTTGGACCAGAGTCCTTTACTGAGGAGGAACCTGATCTGAACTGGATTCCTCTCAGAAACATGGAGGCTGAGCTTCACAGTTCAGCCTCGTTTGATGAAACTCTCAGACTGTTGGAACAGCTCAATATGAAGAACTTCTCACTGGAACAATTTGTTAGGAGTTTCAGGAGTTTGTATGTTTTAGTCAGATGACTCTGCTTGTCATTATAAAGCTGATGGGAGCCAGAAGGTTTGAGGAATGAGATTTAGACTGGAAGGTTTCTGTATAAAAGAGTTCAGTCAGACTTTGCCGGAGAAATAAACTTTAACAAGTTCTCTAGCGCTTTCTAGGAGCTTGAGTGGAGAGGTGTGTGTGTGTGAGAGTGTGTGTGTATGTGTGTGTGTGTGTGTGTGTGTGTGTGCGTGCATGACTGTACTGAGTGAAACTGGATTGACTTCAAAACCTCCACCTGTGAACACAAAGTGCTGTGTCAGCTCAGTGTTGTTTCTTCCTCTCTGTGGATGTTCAGCCTCCAGCTGGGCTGCGTTCAAAGCTCGCAAAACGCTTTCTGGTTGAACAATGTGTTCGCTCCCAAACTTGTTGCAAATTTGAGGAAGGTTTGATCCAGTTTGGTGGGAGCTGTAACTCTGAAGCAGCAGAGACGGACAGAAACAGCTGATTGGAACAGTTCAGCTCCATGGCTTCACATCAGATTTACTGACCGGTGCTTTCCCTGCAGCACAGCATACGCAGCAGCTGAGAACATAAAGAACCATGTTTGTCGGAAGTAATTTTATCTAGAATAAATTATGTAAATATTTATTCTCAGCTGCCATAATAACAACCTGTAACAAACCGTTTGCAACAGGACGTTCAACGCACGCATCGTTTCCCTGTAAACCTCCTGTTAGCTGTGTGTTGGAGCTGCTGAACGCACCCCTGGCTGAAGCTTGTTCTTCTTCTACTGTTCTGCCTGCTGTAGGAAACACAGTGATCTCCTCCTGCAGCTCTGAACACTGCAGACTGAACACTGAGCATGGAGACAAGACTTACACACCAACACACACACACACAGACTCCGGCTCTCAGCTCGTTTTCACACCTGAGTCTGAACCCGTGCCGCCTCTGTTTCACTCTGTTTCACTCTGACTGTTTCACTCTGTTTCACTCTGTTTCACTCTGACTGTTTCACTCTGTTTCACTCTGTTTCACTCTGACTGTTTCACTCTGTTTCACTCTGACTGTTTCACTCTGCTTCACTCTGTCTGCTTCACTCTGACTGTTTCACTCTGTTTCACTCTGACTGTTTCACTCTGTTTCACTCTGACTGTTTCACTCTGACTGTTTCACTCTGTTTCACTCTGACTGTTTCACTCTGTTTCACTCTGTTAGGATTCTGCTGAACTGTGGAGCGTTAAGTAAAACCTTCGTCATCAACGTGGGTCCCTCTGATGCACTTTATCTGTGAAAGTGCCACAAATGGAGTGAAACAATTAGAGTGAAACAGAGTGAAGCAGAGTGAAACAGTCAGAGTGAAACAGTCAGAGTGAAACAGACAGAGTGAAACAGACAGAGTGAAACAGAGTGAAGCAGAGTGAAACAGAGTTAAACAGACAGAGTGAAAAACAGAGTGAAGCAGGGTGAAACAGAGTGAAACAGTCAGAGTGAAACAGAGTGAAACAGACAGAGTGAAACAGGGTGAAGCAGAGTGAAACAGTCAGAGTGAAACAGAGTTAAACAGACAGAGTGAAACAGAGTGAAGCAGAGTGAAACAGAGTGAACCAGTCAGA
>NC_136008.1:1372524-1390024 GCF_048128805.1 Centroberyx gerrardi | reverse complement strand
TTCCCTATGGGGGAAAGGTGGGGGGGGGGGGGGAGGGGGGAGGAGGGGGGGAGCAGCGGAAATTCCTCCTCCGCTGGAAAATAGCGAGGAGATGGAGAAATTGTTCATGCCGTTTCATTAAATTTGCATTGGAGGTAGCACTTCTATCGGCTCAAATGAGATGTTTTTCTTTATGTTTTTGACGTTTTAAACCCGGTTACTCTCTCCTCACCCTCCTTTCATTTATCCAGATGTAAACCTCTATAAGGTAAATTCTTAGTTTACATTATAGTCAGTAGTGTCAAGTGTAAGCTAGTTTTATGAGGATAACAAGCAAAGTACGTAATGCTTTTCTGAAAATATAATTTATTTCTGTTTCTAATGATGGTTGTTTGCGTTGATCACCAACTGGAAGTGCTAGTTTAATTTTATAACCGGGCACGACTGTCAGATACACTCCATCTGGCAGGGAGGATTTACGGACCGTCCCGTGACTGAAAGGTCACAGGATCGATCCCCGCGGCAGGCGGCGTGTCACCGAGTCCCTGCCTGCTCACTCACTGTGAGTCGCTCTGCATGAGATGAATGAATGAATTTATTTGACTATTTGATAAAATTACAGCTCTGCAAAAGAAAAAGACACTCAAGCTGTGAGAGCCGTGAAATAGTAGAAACCGTCAGGAGAGCTCAGTGAAGCCCTAAGATGTCTTGTTCATTATATGTGAATACAACAATAACTCGATTTTAAAAATACAACAAATACCTATTATCAAACAGAAAATACTGTTGTATTGAGAGAGAGAGAGAGAGAGAGAGAGGGAGAGAGGGAGAGAGGGAGAGAGAGGAGAAAGAGAGAGGAGAAAGAGAGAGAGGGAGAGAGAGGGAGAGAGAGGGAGAGAGGAGAAAGAGAGGGAGAGAGAGAGAGAGGGAGAGAGGGAGAGAGGAGAAAGAGAGAGAGAGAGGGAGAGAGGAGAAAGAGAGAGAGGGAGGGAGAGAGAGAGAGAGAGGGAGAGAGGAGAAAGAGAGAGGGAGAGAGAGGGAGAGAGGAGAAAGAGAGAGAGAGAGAGGGAGAGAGGAGAAAGAGAGAGAGAGAGACAGGGAGAGAGGAGAAAGAGAGAGAGGAGAAAGAGAGAGAGAGAGAGAGAGAAAGGGAGAGAGGAGAAAGAGAGAGAGAGGGAGAGGAGAGAGAGAGGGAGAGAGAGAGAGGGAGAGAGGAGAAAGAGAGAGAGAGAGAGAGAGAGGGAGAGAGGAGAAAGAGAGAGAGAGAGAGAGGGAGGGAGAGAGAGAGAGAGAGGGAGAGGAGAAAGAGAGAGGGAGAGAGGAGAAAGAGAGAGAGAGAGCGAGAGAGGGAGGGAGAGAGGAGAAAGAGAGAGAGAGAGAGAGAGAGGGAGAGAGGAGAAAGAGAGAGAGAGAGAGAGGGAGGGAGAGAGAGAGAGAGAGGGAGAGGAGAAAGAGAGAGGGAGAGAGGAGAAAGAGAGAGAGAGAGCGAGAGAGGGAGGGAGAGAGGAGAAAGAGAGAGAGAGAGAGAGCGAGAGAGAGGGAGAGAGGAGAAAGAGAGAGAGAGAGAGAGAGAGAGCGGCGTGTTGAGGTCGACTTCTGATTGGATCTCCCACTCTAACGTGTGAAAGTCGTTTTTAATCTGCAGCAAAACTAAAAAAAATCAGCTGATCGGCTTTTCTCAGCGGAGAAACCTCTTCAGATTCTCACAGCTTCATGTTGATTTTTACACCGACGACGACTAAAACAAACATTTTAATGAGAAATTGCATATTTTAGTGTGCTGTCCCTTTACCGTCGGAGTGGAGGCTGAAGGGTTAATGACAGCACTGGTATCATTTTTCTCGGTGGTAATTATCAGATTATTGCTCACAGTAAAATATGTGACTCCTGGCAAAGAAATCTGCATCTTGTCACCGATTAATGAGGCAGCAGGAGGCCGGCTCAGGTGGGAGTGTGTGTGTGTGTGTGTGTGTGTGTGTGTGTGTGTGTGTGTGTGTGTGTGTGTGTTCTACCGCACAATGTCATCTATAGGGAATTTCCCCGACACTGCAAAAAAAAAAAAAAGACAGCTTGAGCATTTGGAAACAAACCGGCGTTAACGGAGCGACAGGAATGCATTAATTAGCGTGTTGCTCGCCGGACGGCGTTCCTCACAGCTGCGTCTTCATCAGCTCAGACAGCCGGCCGCCGCCCGCCGCCCGCTAATTACATCACACCGCCGCGTGCCTCTCCGGCTACATAAATCCTCGGAGAAAGTGCCATTTTGAAGGCCGCTCGCTCTGCTAATTGGCTCTTTCGAGGATCTTCGGAGGCACGGGCCTGCCTGGTGCTCGGGTTGTTTCTGAGGCTAGCGAGGCCGGCCGGGTCGAAGTCCGCTGGCGACGGTTGAGATGGTGAGAGGAAGTCTGGCTGCTGCTCAGAGACCTTCAGATGCAGTGGAGGCAGTTAAAGTCCCCATGAAATTAAGTTCCACTTCCTGGAAAATAAAGTAAAAATTACTTTTTTACTTTGTTAGCTAATTTTCCTTGTCATAATATACACTTATTTACCACTAATAGCCAAAAACTGTACAAAATGTGCATTTTCTTGAATTTTTATTTTATCAAAAATGTATCAAAATCCCACTGATTTTCTTTCCTGTAAAACAGAGTATCTTTAACGATGACCTCACGCTGCACCAGGAGGCGGGAATAAAACATCCAACCAAGAAAACATCACATATTTTTTAACAGTCCCGCCCCTCCGTCCCTCCCATCCAATCAAACTGCCTCTCTCTCCCTAACTGATCTCCCATTGGTTTACACTTCTGAATGACCCCTCCCTGCGTTACGTTCCGTTTCAACAGGAAGTGTCAAATCAACAAAGTAAAGATACTGTTTCTCTTTAAAGCTGCTTCATGCTTCGTTTGGACCTGGACGCAACAGAGCATGTGCGGTCAGAAGGATGTAATTGCAGCCAAAGCGTCTGGACGCTCTGAGTCGCTCGTGGCGTCGCGTCCCTCCTGAAACGTGACACGCCGCCGCCACAGCGTGTCCGTCCGGCGATTGGCTGAACAAAGAGGAACCAGAACGTTTTTGTTTTCTTGTTGAAGATGTGGAAAGTTGAAACAGCGAGGAGCTTCATCTGCTGCTGCACAGAAAACACTCTCAGTCAGTTAGATGATCCATGAAGACAAAGCTCCTCTAACAGGCCGGTGATGTGCTGATTAAATATTCAAACAGAAGTGGGGCATATTAAGAAAGTATAGTTTCACAGCCCCCAAAAAAACATGTGAATTCAAAGCAAATTTTTGGATAGATGTTAGTTTTGTGTGCAATTAAAAAACTAGAAGAGGCTGCAGCAGCCAGAGATCGGTCCATCAGTAAAACTAAACCACAGGAGCGTCGATCCCAGTGGAATATGAACTGCAGAGGGACTTGAAGAATCCACACATTTCTCAACTCAAGGGAAAATCCTTTTTCACAAAGGCAGAAAAAAATATTTCTATTTATTTCTCATCACAGATGCTCTAAATATGAGCTGCAAGGTGCAAAAGTGCCGCACAAACATTAGATTACATCTTCCATCACCGGCTCACCCAGCACATCATGAGTCTACTCCCACACCAGATATCAATTAGCTTCAATTACTTGGGACGCTGACGTCAATAAAGGAAATGGAAAAGTGTCATTTCTATTTAAGTAAGAGGAATTGAAGTTGTTGGGCGCCACAGTCGGAAATTAGAGACTTTATGAATCCGGAACAGCAGCAATCGACTCCTATGAGAAAATAGAAAAGTGAAGTCTTGTGAAACTTATTTTCCAGAGACTCAAAACATGAATAAATACACAGAGCAGTTATATATCTCACAGAAAACAGGACAGAAAGCTCCTGATTTAAACTCTGGGGATTTAATGTTTTTGAGACTCTGAATCCATCTGCATTGTCCCGTCAGTAACATCTTCTCCTCCTGAGTCGCTTCATCTGTTCAGAGAGCGGACAGCAGAGTGAAGCGCTCCGTCCGTCCAGCTGCTCACAGGTCACTCACAGATCACTCCTCTGGTTTCATCGCTCTCCGACGCTCAATAATGTTTTGACTGACCTGCTTGAGTCCACAGTAGGGCTGAACGATCAATCGAAATTTTATCGAAATCGCAATATGGTCTACTGCAATTTTCAAATCGCAGGAGGCGCAATATTTGTTAAAGGCGAAATGTGTGTCAAAATACCATTTTAAATGAAATATTGTGCTGCAGAGATGTCCTGCCTACACATCATATTCTACAGACTTAAGAAAACATCTTTGTTTGGTACAGATCCCCGCAAAAATCAAACCATAATCATTTTAATACGTTTTTCAATGAAAATGAGAATAATGATGTAAAAATGATCATTTGCTCTAATATCGCAAATCATATCGCAATTGCAATATCAGTCAAAATAAAAAATCGCAATTAGATATTTTTTCAAAATCGTTCAGCCCTAGTCCACAGCTGCACTGAAACAGATAGAAAACACTGGAGAAGTTACAACTGACCAAACCATTAATCCTGTTTTCTTTCTTTCGTAAGCCTGGGAGACATTAAAAGATTTTTCCAATCATAAACGACAATGAAAAAGATTGAGCAGCGCACATTTAGCAACTGAAATGTGCAGGTTTCCAGTCTGTTGTGATGCACACACACAACAACAGCTGTCTGAGGAGCACAGATCCAAAGACCAGAGACCGCATGAAAAAGACTGCGAATAAGCGGCTGCAGTTCTCTCGTATGTATTTTACCGCGATATTTTGATACCAAAACAAACGTGCAGCTCATCTGACTCGCAGCAGCTGTGGTTTGTGCTGCAGTTTGCCTGGAAAACAGACTGAGAACACATTCAGGTTTCTTCTTCTGTCCCTCCTCAGCCATCTTGTGTTTTCACTTACGGATTTTTTCCCTCTTGCTTCGTCTGTCGCGATCTCCGTTTTCATTGGCTGTTGAAAATTGCAGCTAAGATTCGAGTCTTTAGCGAGCGCAAACCACGGGATCCTGCAAAGACGAGCCCCGATAAAATCAAACATGTTTGATCTAATCGTGACGCTGCAGACCGGGATCACAGGAGAGAGATCTGAGTCGTTCACTTCTGAAATCGGGATTCAGAAACATGCGATGTGTCCCAGCATTCAGTCACTTCCACCCTGCGGGTCCGTCATTACAAACTCATGTTTCTCAGCCAAGCTTTGTACAAACCGGGAGAACTTTATTTTAAATTCTAGTCCAGATCTCAAGGTTTCAAAAGACACCAAACATGTCAGGCTGAACTACAGGGAAATGTGGAGAAAATGAAGCACAAACATCTGGATTTCCTCCATCTGCTGTGATGTTGCAGCGTCTTGTCTGAATATTTCTCTCAGCCTCAGTGAAGCAGCAGAGACACAAGATGAGGAGACACTGGAGTACAGGATGAAAGAAAAATACATGTTTTTTTCTAACTTTGAAGCTACTTAAGGGGAAATTTAAGTGGTGTGAGGGTGAGTAGCACAACCTCGACACAAGAAGAAACCTTTAATGTTTTCTCACCGGTCATGTGGAAAGAGAAGAGAAGCAGATCTTTAAAGCTCTGTGAGACTCAGGTAGAGTCTTGTGTCTCTTCCTCCAAGATAAAACCTGAAACCTGAAAAAATCTGTTGCTCCGGTCGAAGAAACTGGAGAATTGTGTTTTTTTTCTCTCTCCATTCACTGCCGTTGTCTGGAGGAACAGTCTGAAAATCACTTCTAGCACATAAAGGAACGCCGACAAAGCGAAAAAGCCTGACTGACACCCTGCCCGGCTCTGATTGGCTCTTGGCAGTCTGTGATGCGTTCAGGAGCCTGCAGATGTCGGCGGTTCAGAGTGAGAACTCCTCACGCCACATCCTGTCTCCTGCCAAGCCTCTGATTGTTTTGGATGGAAAAGATCTGCTGTAGATCTGTCCCATAATCCTTTGCTGTTCACTCCAGCCAAACACTTCCTCTTCTGCAAGGCTGGAGGAGTTAATTACATTTACATTTAGTTGAATAGCTTTATTTGTGTACTTCGACCTTTTTCAATTTTACTTTTAAGATTTTACCTAAGAATAGTACTTCACTGCATTTTAAATCACAGTGAACAGTCAGTCAGCAGAGAAGAGAATCTGGTTTTAATCCATCTGGTTTTACTGCATTTTGGCGCTTTATTTTGTAATTTCACATCTAACATCTAACAATAGATAAGAATGGCGTGACGTTTCAAACAGGCCACGCCTGCAAAGTGTACAAGTACAAAACCAGATTCAATCTCTATGAACAAAACAATAAATCAACATTTTCTGTGGTTGATTTTTCTGTGTTCTAATAGAGGATGTGAATATAACTGACAACTGAGCCTCCGGCCGCTGTCTTGGATATGAGCTTTATGTTTATTAAACCTTTCAATTTGAACAAGTTTAACACTGAAATCCAGTCGGAGGAAACTTGTACCGATGGAACGAAGAAAATAATACGTTTACTAATAACTGTAAATAGACGAAAAAAGTGGGAGACAGGACTTTGACAAAGCAGATTCTGTCAATATACAAAAGACGAGTCTCACTTTTTTCACCATACAGGGATGTGAAACTATTTCCAGACTGTTCCTCCAGACAGTGGCAGTGAATGGAGAGAGAAAAAAACACAATTCTCCAGTCTGCTCTACCGGAGCAACAGATCACAGAATCACTGATTTTGGGGTTTTATCATGGAGGAAGAGACACGACCCAAGATACTACCAGAGCTACACAGAGATTTAAACACGTAAACGTTTACAAGTCGTAGCAACGAGACGTCGTCCTGTTCTGCTGCTTCTTCTGATCTGAGCTGAACGCAGCGAGAATCATCTGCTGTTTTGTCTGGTCGAGGTGAAGATCAGACTCTCCCTCAGCTTCCTCCTTCTCATCACCTGGCTCTCTGCTGAGCGGCAACACGAGCGGCAACATGAGCGGCAACACGAGCGGCAACACCAGCAGCAACACCATCAGCAACACGAGCAGCAACATGAGCAGCAGATAAACAGCGAGCCGGAGGCAGATTCTCCTCCTCAGATAATTACTCTGCACAATGTAAAACAAATCCCTCTGCTCCTGCCATTGTTACGGTCTAGATTGCTTCCTATTCATTCATTCCATTGTAATGCAGCACCCCCCCCCACCCACCCACCCCCACCCCACACACACACACACACACACACACACACACACTCCCCTTATTTTCTCCACCTTGGCCTATTTTTAAGCCGAGGAGAAATAATTACAGTGTTCCCGTGCAGAACAGCTGCTGATATCCAGCCCTGTGCATGTAAACATCACATGGCTTCACTACAGACTCTGACTGTGAGGGGAAGAGCAGCATGAGCAAGGCAGGAACACCGTCAGGGTCGAGGGTTCGATTCCCCCCGAGGCCCCCAGGCTGCTGCTGTAAGGAAGTTTAGATAAAACTAAATATGATATTATATTACCTGCCATGAGGAACCTGAACATGTCAGCTGGGATTCACAGATCTGAGGCTCGGAAACATGATACGTGAACCTTAATTTAATCAAATTTATAATTACCTTCAGTAGAGGTTAGTGCCCTGGTCTTATGACTGTAAGTTACTGGTTCAAATCCCCAGACCGATTTGGGAAAATTCACAACAAATACCAATGAGTGGCACTGAATGTGAAAAACTACAATTTTGGTGATTTTTCATGTTTTAACTTAAAGGATTAAATGGTTCTCTTTCAGCCTCAACCCTTTCAAACCCCGCTGTATAAGCTCTAAGACACATGGTAGTCCAGCTGAAAACCGGGTCCAGATCCGAGGTTTCCAGCTGACAGTGACGACCTGCTCCAGGCCACCAGCAGCAGACTGTGGCTGCACTGGGAAGCTCCCAGTCCGGGTTCTGGGAACTGTCTGAATGTGAAGCGTTCCTTCCTGGATATTTGCTGTAATCTGTAATATTTAACATCAGCTGACTCCAGATCAGATCCAGTGTGTCGTTTGATTCCCTCTCTCAGCTCGTCACGGCTCCCTGTGTGAGACCAAACTGCAGAGTCTTTGACACCGGGTGGAATATGAATATTGATTGATTGATTGATTGATTGACTGTGTTCTGTCTGTCTCCAGGTCCAGTGGCCGTGTATAAATCCCAAGTACAAGGTGAAGAAGAAGAATTACAAAAACTCTGGGATCGTTATTCTGAACCAGTGCAAGGTGATTGGCTGTCGTGTCCCTCAGCCCCTCCCACTCTGTTCATTAGCCCCTCCCACTCTGTCCCTCAGCCCCTCCCACTCTGTTCATTAGCCCCTCCCACTCTGTTCATTAGCCCCTCCCATCATTCCATTAGACTCCTCCCAGTCTTTCTATCAGCGCATCAAATAGAGCTTTAAAAATATAATCTATTATATTTATTATAATTCCAATATTTACATTAATGAAATTACAATTAATGATGTAATCACTAACTGTATGTAATCTGATTACACTGTTGCTTTCAGGTGATTTTGCCTCCAAATTTGATACAAAATGCAGCTATTTTTTATTATTATTCCAGTGTACCGACTGTAATTTGAATAGTTAATATCACTACTGTCATTAAATTGTAACCTTACAGTTACAGTTTTTTTGGTAATACAGTAACTGTAATCCCACTACATTTATCTGTTGCTCTTCAGTGTCACATTTCATCCTCTCCTCTGTTTTCCATCTTTCTCTTGATGTGCTTTCTTTCACACACACACACACACACACACACACACACACACTCTGCAGTAAGCAGAGAGAGCGTAACTGAGATTCATGTGAAATACAATCATTTAATTATTAGTCATAATAATATCATATAATGTGATATAATATAATGTTTTTTTTAAATCAAGCATTGTTCTAACAGTGCCAGATAAATAACATTAAAGTTTTTAATATTTGGCTTTTGGTTTTTGTGAACAAAACCCTTTTCAGACTCTTTGTAAAGCTTTCTGTTTCTGTTCAGCTGTTTAAATGTTAAACAGAACAAAGCCGGCTAGAAAACATTCTTCTTCTTTAAAGGTGAAGTTCCTCGGTTCCTTTTTGTTTTTCGGAGGCGGTTCGCCTCCGAAAAACAAAAAGGAACCGAGGAACTTCACCTTTTAAAGAAGAAGAATGTTGGTGTCAGACCGTAACGGCGCGTTCAGCTGGTTAACCTGACATTTCCCCCGCCAGACGATCCTGAACGCGGCGAGTCTGGGGAATCCTGAACGCCGATAACATTTAGCACGCCGCCACTCGACACGTGAAGAGTTTCCTCTGTGAAAAGAGACGGGAAATGAGCTGTAGCACAACACTGACGCAAATTACGGTGCTTTTTAAAAGGGTAGGAGGTAATTTGCACTTGATAGATGAAGAGTTTCCTCTGCGAGGGGAAACGGCAGCCGCTTGAAAAGAGCCGGGCCGATGAAACGGATGGAAGCACAAAATTAAAACCGATTTTCAAGAGGAGGAGGAGCAGCTCGGCCTCGGCTGACAGGATGAGAGCGGATCCACTGATGAACTTCAAGTAAATGATTTTTTCCCCATCAGTGAACATAATGCGTCCATTCTCAGCTGCACTTAATGATATATAATGATGATGATGGCACCTCTGCAGGTTATTTTCAAACCTCATATACTGAAAAATCCCTTTGAATGTGTCCGGCAGCGGCTCGTTAAGCAGCAGCCGTTTCCTCCGCCGCAGCCCGGTGACGTCGTCTTCAGGACGCCGCCGGGTTCGATGGGAAATACGTCCGGCCAGCTGTCGCCTTCAACAGCACACTCAGAAACTCAGAAACCGGTCGGCTCATTCTGTTCCATCAGAGAAACTTTTGGGAGACATCATCCAATCACATACCAGTGTTGTCTCAACTATCAGTGAATCATCAGTGACTCTACAACCTGCTTGTGGTCTGAAATCGGCTTTGACTGATCTGCGGTTATAACTCCTCTCTTCCTCCTGTAGCTCTTGGACCCACAGACAGTCTTGTCTCCAGTCAGCTGTCAGTTGCTGCAACAACGAGTCCAAACTGTTTGTCAGAATATCTCCAGAGAAGTTGTTTGTGTCTCCACAGAGTCGAGAGGAAACAGACTCAGTTCCTCCGTTAATCAGAACTGTTTTTCTCTGCTGCAGCACAGAGCGCTGTGGGGTGAAAGGCGGTTCCCGGCGGAGCAATCTGGTTCCGGACGGTCGGGTCGGATCGTAAACAGTAGAGTTCGGTAGAAGACGATCCGCCGAGGGGAAACGGTCGGTGCCGCCGCTCTCCGGGCCGCGGAGAGAAATACGTCGGTCGCTCTCCGTATCGTTTTCACAGACGGCTTTTCTGGAGATATTCTGACAAACAGTTTGGACTCGTTGTTGCAGCAACTGACAGCTGACTGGAGACAAGACTGTCTGTGGGTCCAAGAGCTACAGACAAGACTGTCTGTGGGTCCAACAGCTACAGACAATACTGTCTGTGGGTCCAACAGCTACAGACAATACTGTCTGTGGGTCCAACAACTACAGGAGGAAGAGAGGAGTTATATAGAGGAACTAAATCACTGAACTGATCCTTTAAGATTTACTGAAGATCTGAAGGGTTTCACTCTGAGATGCTGTGTATCCATTTTGACGTCAGTATTTGATGTCAAAAAGGCGATTCTCCTCAGAAAGAGTGATCTTGAAGTGACTCTTAACTGTTAAGTGCTTCACTTTCATACCAACAGTCATTTTGTAAATTTCTTTATTGGATCTCATTTTGGAATTAAACTCATTATGCTGTTGAAGAGATTGAGTCGTAACCCGTCATTACTGAGAGCGGCTCAGTCTGACTGCAGATGTTTCACATCACACTGCTGTCCAGCTGTCAGGAAGCACAGTGAAGACCGGCTTCAATCCACTAAATCAGGATGTAAACAAACCAGTGGCAGGCAGCAGGGTGTGTGTGTGTGTGTGTGTGTGTGTGTGTGTGTGTGCCAGTGCTGGTTACTCACCCGTCTGTTTCCTGTCCACAGATCATCAAGATGCATTCATTCCTGGATTACATCATGGGAGGCTGCCAGATCCAGTTTACAGTGAGAGCACACACACACACACACACACACACACACACACACACACACACACAGCTGATAGCCTGATATCATGTTTACAGCATCCTGTTTCATATTCCCATCACATAAATCCTGCATTCATTCATGACTAAACGGAATATTACAGATGTTACCATGGAAACGGTAACCATGACGAGGCGTACAGCAGCCTCAGCGTCCCAGCTAACACAGCTAAGTTAAAAACACACTCACACAGTTCAGTGCCTTGCTGAAGGGCCCAACAGGGAGGAAGAGTGTTTTGATGTTTCCACGCTTCCCATTCACTTTCTATAGCTGCATTCTGGATGCTTCACTCACCCACTGTTCCCTATGCAGTGTTTGTCATACGGCAGCGAGTCTCCAGAGGCGCCGCGTCACGTCGGCCGCTCCACATTTGCATAAAGTTGAGTTCTAGTCTTCTTTATGCAAATGAGCAGTGTCCAACATGACTCCGCCGCCTCTGAAACTCCTGAACCTCGAGAACAAACCGCTGAACTGCCTGCAGATCCAAAATGAATCAGGATCCAGCAGCTGCCTCAAATAAGATCCGATAAAAAGAGAACACACATCACACCAAACAGACAAGTGCAACATTCATTTGCTGCTTATGAAATTGTGTTGGACGGACTGGAGACCTGTCCTTGCACCCAATGCATGCTGGGATACACGTCAGCACCCTGAAAAGGAACAAGCAGTTAATGAATTAGTGATATTAGTGCGCATGTGTAAACACAATCTGCGGCGCTCACTCCTCCTCCAACAAGTTCAAACGTCTTCTTCTTCTTCTCTGCTCTTCACCCAGTCGCTTCTCAACATGAGACTTGTTGTTTTACGCGTGTTTTACATGTTGATTCTTTGCCGTGACGCCGCAAAACGATGTTTCCCACGATGTTTCCCACGATGTTTCCCACGATGTTTCCCACGATGTTTCCCACGATGTTTCCCACGATGTTTCCCACGATGTTTAAATGTTTCATAGCACTGTTGTCGGGGCGGGAACCACGTTTACGTGGTTCCCGCCCCGACAACAGTCACACACCTGCGAAGAAGAATGCTTATTTTGTGTATTTTTTAAATTTTCCAGTGGGGTTTTATGAAACTCACTCAACACACAAACAACCGTGGAAAGTTTCAGTTCAAAGAAGAGGAAGAAAATGAGAAATAGAAGCATTGCGGCGTGTTTTTCGGCGGCGGCGGCGGCGGCGGCGGCGGCGGCGGCGGCGGCGACGGCTAACGGAGCGGTTTGCCGGCGGCGTTTCATCATCTGGTCTCCGGGGGAAACTCCCTCTGCTCCTGTAATCAGGCTGCAGGTGAAGCTGGCTCCAGATCAGCTGAACGAGCGCAGGAGGGATTTCTCTCTCTCTCTCTCTCGCTCTCTCGCTCTCACATCTGAAGCTGCTTTCTTCCAATTTTCTTTAAAAAGATGAGGCACACACACACACACACACACACACACACACACACACACACACACACACACACACTGCACAAAGCCAATTATTTCTTTTTCATGTGCAGCATTCTGGATACCAGCTCACACCCAGTTTATGTTCAGGATATTATGTTTATTCATTCAACCGTTTTATTTATGATTACAATAATATAAACAACACCCGCACACACACACACACACACACACACACACACACACACACACACACACACACACACACACAAATCTCCTGATGGTGAACAGATTCAACAACAGATCCTGCTGGAAGACAATAAAGCAGCAACTGGTCCGTCCTCATTTTGCATTTCTATTCTTGCTTTACACTAAAATTAGTTTTTAACAATAAAAGTAGATCCGGTCTCCTCAACAGGAACTATCTCTCCTAAATGGTATCCCTCCGCTGTGTTCACCCTGATGAAGGCAAAAGCCAATTTTAAACATGTTCTAGTCCATTTTAATAAAGGTTTTATAAAGTTAAAACCTTCATGAGTGCCTGGTCTGGGATCAGTTTACCATTTTTTTTCACTTAAGTACCTTCAAGCGCTCCAGTTACCTTGCATCTTTAAGCGGAACATTGCTTTAAGCGACCCGTCCTGAAGCCGCTCTCTGATTGGTCCTCGTCCCTCCAGGTAGCGATCGACTTCACCGCCTCGAACGGAGATCCTCGCAACAGCTGCTCGCTGCACTACATCCACCCGTACCAGCCCAACGAGTACCTGAAGGCCCTGGTGGCTGTGGGCGAGATCTGCCAGGACTACGACAGGTGAGCCGCCTGTCGGACCAGCTGACACACTCCGGCCAATGGGAGCGCTTACATTCATTAGAGAAAGAAATCCACCATGAAACTCTAAAATAAGCTGTTAGTGATGAACTTTTCATCTCTGGCTCCATCCAGCAGTTAGTTGTGTTTTTCTTCTTGGTGGAGAACCGGCCAATCGTAGACGAGGTGACGTCACCTCCAGATGTTTCCAGCAGCTACAGTGGAGTTTGATATGAGAAAATGTTTCAGGATGGAAAACATCAGCGGTAAACGTCAGGTTTTGGTGTCAGTCCCTCAGAATCAAAGAGCGAGGGCTTCTTTCTCTTCTTTCTCTTCTTTCAGTCATTTTGGTATCGAGGAAATTTCACTTGATTGATGAAAATTGACAAGTTGATTTGCATCAGAAACAAGTGGAATTATCTCAATCCACTGGCCAAGTTTAAATGACATTAGATGGATATTTTTGCAATGTAGAAAAAGCATCTTTATTAATACTGAGATGGATTTTGAAGTGATGATCCTAACAGGAGAGCCCCGTTCCACGATGAGATGTCAGCCAACACAAAATAACATAAAAAATAAAACTATGATACATTTTAATGGAAAGATAAAATGATGATGCATTTTTAGGGAGTTGATCCCAGCGATGTTGAAATGTTTTTACACATGGATATAACGTACAGAGTTTTGGAAATTAACTTTACATTTATTTTGGTTTGAACTTTTGAATTTTAGTTGGTTAATTTTTTTCATCAGCTTCTTTCACCAAGATAAAAACATTTATCTTACTGCTCTTAAAAGGTTTGTAGAACTGTCAGCGTTGCTCATTGCTAACTTCACTCACCTCTACCTACAAGCTAACAAGCTAGCTTGCGGCTACCAGTACCCATTGTTTACTATGAGGAATGCTAGCAGTGCTAATAAGCCATACTGCAAAATCCACTTTGCAAAAAAATGTTAAAAAAGTGTCAATGCAAAAACTTTTTTCCTCAGTGTGATAAATGTCTGGTAAAGAAAAATAACAAAAACACAAAATGCCAAGTGTCCTCTTAAAGACTGAACACACACACACACACACACACACACACCCTCCCACACTCTCTTAATTCATATCTAATTTCTCCGGCTTGTTATTTGTGTATTTACTGGGTTTTGTACTTTCTCCTCCTCCTCATCAGGTTTTAATAGAGCAGTTGCCAGTTTGTCACCTTGAGTTTTCTTCTCTTTCTCTTTTGGCCGAGACGGTTTTTAAGTCCTTCAGGCTCCTCTGCTTTGCCCACGCAGGTTTTTATAATACACATAGTGTTTTTATAAAGCAGTGTTTCATACTTTATGCAGATGAAACACTGAATCACCCTCTGCAGCCACAGCTCGTTTCTTCAGGTTTCAATTAAGAGTTTGGTTCCAAAGTAAAACACCAACTCTGATAAAGTGATTGACAGCAGAACACTAAAACTAATGATGATTCTTCTTAAAGGATAACAGGTAAATAAAGTCCTTGTTTTTTAAAATTATAATACTTTAAAAGCCTGGATGCTCTACAGAGAGTTTGAATGATGAACGTCAGATAATGATGTAACACTTTAGCTCATGG
Organism: Centroberyx gerrardi; assembly: GCF_048128805.1. Taxonomy (NCBI): domain Eukaryota; kingdom Metazoa; phylum Chordata; class Actinopteri; order Beryciformes; family Berycidae; genus Centroberyx; species Centroberyx gerrardi. The sequence continues at coordinate 1,375,164 of NC_136008.1, read as the reverse complement.
AACACATATTAAGTTACTTATTAACATGCATATTAGTAGTGTTTTGGTTCATTATTAGTCATTACAAACCACTTATTAGCACCTTATTCTGCACTATTGTATTCTACAAGTATAGTTTTCCCTCAACAGCCTCCTAATTAGTGTTTATATCAGTCAGTAAGGAAGCTGTTGAACATGAATCAGGCTTTTAGTCTGCTTTGCTCAGTATGGGGTTAAAAGGTGTTAGTATCACATGTTATTGAGAGAAATTATTACACTATTGAGGGAAAAGCCATAGTTAATAGTTAATGTGTGTTCCCTAATATGAAGTGTTACCCATTTTTCTCCTAAATGGAAATGAGTCTTCAGATGTGACTCCAGTCTGTAATCTTGTTTCCACTTCAGTATCATCTCTATTATCATCCTTTATTGCAAGTCATTTTCTGCTTTAAGGTTTCTTCCCTTCTTCACACTTCGGGGAACGAGAGCGAAGCAATCACTTCCCCGGCTCGGCTCCCTCAGCCAATCAGAGCGCTGCGGCTGAATCGGCTCATTAGGAAACCCGCCGCCCGCTAATCATCGCCTTCCGCTCCTTCTTCTTCTTCTTCCAGTCTAATCATGTCGGTTTTGTTCTTCTCTCCTCGCAGCGACAAAATGTTCCCGGCGTTCGGCTTCGGAGCGCGGATCCCCCCCGAGTTCAAGGTAATTTCCTGTTCCGCCGCCGGACCGGCCCAGCAGGCGGTCCGGCCGGCGGCCGAGAGGCGAGGCCGGACCGGGCCGGGCGCCGGTGATTAGCCACCCCACCCCCCCCCCCCCTGCCGCCCTCCTGGCCCCCTACTCTCGGTGACTGGACCCCAGATGGGAACACTTAAAAAAACCCACAAAAAACCCACAAAATAAACCAAAAAACCCCTAAAAAAAAAAAAAAAAACACTGTTGCAAATTATCGATTCCTCCTGCACATTGATTCTTGCTGTCTCTAGAAAAAAATCATTTTATTTTACATGAGATAAAAAGTTTAGGAGCCAATCAGGAACTTTTTCTAGAGACTTGGTGCAGGCAGGAATCAGTACTTTTCATCACGTCAAATTCAGCAACACTTTATTTGGATCGGCAACTATCAGGTGTTAAAAAGTAGACGTTCAAAATGTTCAAAGTGTCTCTATTTGCTGCCTCTCTACTGACTATTTAACCCTGAGATGAACCCTAGCTCAGACATTGAGACTTTTCACACAATTATAAGTCTCACTTGAAACTTTTCAGTGACATTGTTGTCACTTGATCTATCTAAACTAAAGTGTGATCGTTTTTTGAGATGTTAACTGATATCTGGGAGTTGTTTGAGACAATAAAACCAGACATCACCTCCACTTAGAGTGAGTGCAAATTGAACTGCAGATGGTTGAGGCACTAAATCAATGATTCTCTTTTTTAAAACTGAAAAGCAGCTGAACATCACTGGACGTGTCGTAGTGTCTCTCTTCAGTTTGACTCTGTGTAATCAGATTGATTTGTTCTGTCTCTGCCTGCTGTCGCCCTTTAACGGAAACTATTCTCAGTCTTAAAACACACAAACTGACTGATGAGACGTTTGAGATCTTGTTTTACAACAAAGCAAAAAGCACCACAAGTTGCTGCTGTGGCATTTTATCACTTCTGATCACAAAATGACTGATGTGATGAAAAGAGTTTTTATTTGAAACTAGAAGTCTCAGTAGAGTCAAACCTCCATCAACACTGAACAATTCTCCAAGCTGCAGCCTCTCTAAAGGTTTCTGTTTGTTTATCGTTTGGGTTCAATTTTCCTGCAAAACAGCATAAGCAACGCTGTTTAGCAACCGAGTTGGAAGTCCCGTATGTTGGGCTTTCCCACCAGCACCTGAACGCAGCATAAGAGTTCTGCCTAAAAAAGAAAACCGTCTAATGGTGAAAATCCCAGATCCAGATCACCAGCAAAATCTTTCCAGAAGGAAGCTCGTATCTCCCGTCTTTTCCCATGTGTCCTGAACGCAGCATCACTCACTCAACTGTTCCTGTTGCTCCCGGCAACTGGAGAATGATTGACACTTCCTGTACAACAGCCAGTGAATGTCACCTGTCAGTGATTACACACTGAGCCTGACCAGAGAGAGAGAGAGGGGGGGGGGGGGGAGAGAGAGAGAGAGAGAGAGAGAGAGAGAGAGAGGGAGGGAGGGAGGGAGAGAGAGAGAGGGAGAGAGAGAGAGAGAGAGAGAGGGAGAGAGGGGGGGGAAGAGAGAGAGAGAGGAGAGGGGGGAGAGAGAGAGACAGAGAGAGAGAGAGAAAGGAGGAAGAGAAGAAGAAGATGGAAGAGGAGGGAAAGACCAATATTAGATGTCAAGAGAAAAAAATGAATGAGTTAACATGAGAAGAAGATAAGAGAGAGAGAGAGAGAGAGAGGGGGGGGGAGAGAGAGAAGGAGAGAGGGGGGAAAGAGAGAGGGAGAGGGGGAGAGAAGAGAGAGAGAGAGGGAGAGGGGGAGAAGAGAGAGAGAGGGGGAGAAGAGAAAGAGAGAGGGAGAGAGAGGGAGAGGGAGAGAGGGAGAGGGAGAGAGAGACAGGGAGAGAGAAAGGAGGAAGAGAAGAAGATGGAAGAGGAGGGAAAGACCAATATTAGATGTCAAGAGAAAAAATTGAATGAGTT
>NC_136008.1:1324092-1367324 GCF_048128805.1 Centroberyx gerrardi | reverse complement strand
CTTGTACTTTGATGACTTGAAAAGGTTTCTAAAGTCTTGACTTGAGATCTTGTGTTTGTGTAAATGACTTAGATTGAAAGTGATGAGATTTGTTCCAGCGGACGACTGAATTTAAATTCTGTTTTCTGAATTTGTATGGAATGATTGAATTTATTGAAGTTGAAACTGATTATAGAAATCAAACTCATGATGCTCTTACCAAGTTTTTATCCTATTAAAACCATATTGCATTGAAAAGTCCTAGATATTTAGTTTTCTTTAAGATATTAAATTGATACTGGACTCTTGATTTGTTCTGACTTGACTTGCTGTTCTACATTTAGACTTGAGACTTGACATTAATGACATGGACTTGACTTGGAAATCTACATTTAGACTTGGACTTGACTTGAGACTTGAGCCTCAAGACTTGAGACTTGACTTGGGACTCGAGCGAAGCGGACTCGGTCACACCTCCACAAGCAACAGGTTTTGAAACAGGTTTCAGGTCACGAAAAACAAAGAAATAAACTAGGAGAGGCAGAAAGGATTTGTTAAACTTCAAGATAAGATGATGTAGCAAGTAGAGGAGGAAGACATGGGAGAGGAAGATGTGAAGTTGTTGAAGAAATTAGTTTTCAGTTTCAGAAGGAAGATTGGGAGGCAATCTGCCGTCCGATCTTCAGTGGGAAAGTTTTTATTTTACTCAAAAGCATTTTCAGTCTTAACAGCTGAACACTGGAGATTTATCTTGGTGGTTCTGAGTCACAAAATCTCATTCAGACCCTTATTTTCCCGCCTGGGTTTAATCTCTCTGATGATTCAGGTTTTCTGTTTTTGGCCCCAAAAGAAACAATTTTCATCTGACAGCAGGAGAGCAAAGCAGAGCGAGGGTTGATTGACACTTCCTCAGACAATTATTACTTCTGTCTTCCTTTTCCCCAAAGGACCGTTTGAAGTTTAGTCCACCGTACACAGTACAGCAGATCCAGTAAAATAACAACATAGGCTACTGTATGTATTACAAACACCACTAAATCTGGAGTACTGTATGTATATGTATATATATATATATATATACACACACACACACAGTATGTATTTATGTACATATATTTGAAGAGTTTAATTCCAAAATGTTACAAGTCCTCAGTCAATATTTCAGAAACAGAAATGTGTCCAAACTCAAACACAGAACTAATTCATAAGCAAAGGTGTTAAAGCACATCATAGTTTCATATTTAAGTTTTGAGCCGTCTTACTTTCATGCCAGCAACTATTTTGGAAGAGAAGATATAATTTTCTTCGAACGGTGGATATCTTATCTTGGAATGACACTCTGTAATTTGTCTGAGTGGAGGCAGAAGTGGCATCAACCAAAATAGACTTGATTGGAGCGCTTCATCAAAAACACTCAACTTCAGACGAAGAAAGTAGAACATCCAAAAATAAAAGCAGAATGGCAGAGTTTCACTTTTCACTTGAACTTATTGGCTCACACAACAATGCTGAGGCGTTGTGCAGCCTCATCAGCAAACACACATAACAAGGTCACGCCTCAGTATTCTCAACAGGTGAATGAAATCATGACAATTAACTGGGAACCAATCCCATTAAGTGAGTGGCATCATGATATTTTATCTGATGAACTCGGTCTGACCATGGTTTTATGTTTTATCTTCACTTTGCATTTATCAATTATTTGCATTTATTGAAAAGTGCTATATAAATAAAGTATCATTATTATTATCATAACATCACAAAGCCTAAAAACTTCTGAAGCCAAAGGTCAAAGATCACACCAAACAGTTCTCTGCAGTTAAAGGTTTACATCATTAGTGGTAGTACAGTTATTTATAGAAAGCACTTGAGGTTAAAATCATCATTTAGTCCCTTGGGGATGATTGTCTTTAGGGACCAAATCCAGAACATTTCCCTTTGTGCCTTTTCAAGATATCACACCCTGGTTGTTGCTGAGTGATTCTTTCAGTTCTTTGAATTGAAATTCATCATGCATTCTCAGATCGGTTTATCAATGGACCAAACCCTGCTGTGTGTCTATGTGTGTTTATACTGTATAATCTACAGTCACCAGTCTGGACACCTGACTGAATGTTCTGTGTTTCATTCTCTTAAAGCATTTTGATCTAAAGGTTTCTGCTTAAATTCTTGAAATGAGTTTCTTAGACAAATATAAATAGTGAAGTTGATCCTATGTATGAATTTCTTTCCAAAGCCTTTGCCTTTCCATCAAGGCAAAGAATCTAAAATATAATATACCGTATTTCCTCTAATAGTGGCCGGTAGTCAATTAAAATAGTTTCTGAGTCTCCGATAATGGCCGGGGCCGTGGTCGACACGAACAAATAAAGGCCGGCCCCAAATACAGGCCGGGGAAAAAAACAAAGGAAAAAACAACGGTGGATACCAGTAAACTCCTGCTGCCTGTTATATAATGTAACTGTAGTTTGTAGTTATATAATGTAACTGTAGTTTGTAGTAACGTACAAGTGCCACAAGACGGCTCGGCCGGCGGAAGTCTCTGGAGCGTGCCGTCGTCGATTACCGTAATTATCGTAATGCATTACAGTAACAAAAAAACGGCTACCTAACGTACCCCAACAGAAGCAGATCAGAAAACAAGCAGGCTTCATACTATCAAACAGAGGGAATTAGAAATAAAGGCCTGTCTCTAATGTAAGCCTGCTTCCAATAAAGGCCTGGTACCCTCTGCAGTTGAGGTAAATAAAGGCCCGGGCCAATATTAGAGGAAATATGGTAGTTTTGATTGTTTAACACTTTTGTGGTCGCTGCATAATTCCATTTGTGTTATTTCATAGTTCTGATGTCTTTACTATTATTCTAAAAATATGGAAAATAGTACAAATAAAGAAAAATGTGGCGTGTCCAAACCTTTGACTGGCAGTGTATGTAGGTGTGTGTCAGTATGTGTCAGTGTGTATGAACCATATGAAGGTAAAGAACCTGCAGCTGTCTCTCTCTCTCCTCCAGGCGTCTCCAGCTGCTCTGGCTAAGAGTGTGCTAGCAGAAGTGCCCAACCAGGTGGTTGACTACTACAACAGCAAGGGCATCAAGCCCAAAGTGCCCAGCGAGTACCAGTCTTCCAGGCCGTTCGGCCCCTGAGCGCCGGGCCGCACCGCACCGCACCGCACGCTTCAACTGGACTCTGAAACATGTTTACTGTTTTCTGTTGTTCGTTTATGCGGATGTTAAAGGCGCTACGTGAAGCATTTTAACATCGATAAATCATTCGCACATTCATTTAGAGACGTTAGTATAACTGCTGTAAACACACACGATCATTGCAGAGAAGACGACACCCTCTACTCTGCATCCTCCATAGTTTCTCCACCTGGTGGATCTGGAGGGAAATCTGCTGGATCGCTTTACGGCACAAAACAGGAAGAGGTTCTTCTTCTGTTCTTCCAGAGCAAACGGAGCTAAAGCTGAAAGAGTTTCTGGCAGCAGATGGTGGAAGGAGGGAAAGGAAGATGGAGAAATCACTTCCAACATGTTGATCCTCTTCAGGGAGGAAGGGGGGCAGGAAGCAACGGGGCTGATGGGAAATGTAGTCTTAATGTGGAGAAACACTAGCACTAACAATACTACTGCTGTGAGATAGAGGAGACCGATCGTCTCCACCTCAGTCTCATTTGTTTTGTAATTATTCGAAGGCATCACGTTTCAAAATGCTCCACGCAGCTCCTTTAGCGTCCGCTGTGCATGCGGAGCCGACAGCGGCTTGCATCCGTGACGAGATCGTGCCGTTCAGAGCGTTTTTACAGACGTCAAAAACCACAAACACACGAAACGACCGACCCAACGCTGCTTCCCCGCAGACGAGCATGACGGCCGGGGACAGCCGATCAAGGAATGTATGAACCCCCTCCCCCCTCCTCCCCGCGCCCCGTTTGTTTTTATAAAGAGTTTGTCGCGATTTTGCAAAATTTCGTAAAGGTTCGTACGTTGTAAAGCATTTTGGATCTCTGCCAGACGAACAAGCGCGCTGCCTTCTAGAGACGTCTGCATCCTCTACAGTTCTTTTCTAAGGCGAGGCAGATGCATGAACTGTTGTTTTGCATGCAAACCCCCGCCGGACGCCTCGTCCGCGGTTTCTGTTTCCTGGTAGTGAATAATATGAGTAATAATGACGTTTACAGTATACCCGACGCAGGGGACGTTCTACTCCAAAGCATGTTCACATGTAAAGGAAAATGTGTGAGTAGATTTAAAAGCACAACCTGAGTATCTTGACTATCTTCGGCGAGGTTTCTAGATTATGGTGATAGATTATGGTAATTTATAGCCCCAATACCTGCCAATCTCTCTTTCTACCTTTGTCCAGCTGGTTCATTTATTTGGTTGTACTGGTTTTATTTTTATTTTTAATTATTGTAACACTGAGAACTGGTTTGCCTGTTATTCCTAAAGTCTTCGTCCACCAAAATAAACTTTGGAGGGTGAGAGTGAGCTTTGTGAATCAATTTTAAAAGTTGGTATTTTATTATTATAAATTCTGCTTGGTGGATCAGATTTATGCTGAATTTACCAGTGAACCTGAAGCCAGAAACGCACTGGAAGCGTCAGACGCCTTTTCAAAACACACAAAACTGTTTTCAACTGTCAAACTGCCTCAACGCATCGATCTGAACTTGGTTGGATTTTGGGAGCGTCAACAGAAAGCAGCAGGCGGGTTTTCCTGAAAAAAGATAAAATAATGATTTTTCTGCCAGCAGGCGATATTCTCGACTTTGTAATTATCTAAATAGGCATGTCCGTGTTATGATGTGTATTTTTTGTATTAATTTCTAATTTGCAGTCATATATTACAGGGTGTTTATGGATTTAGTTAGTTAGCACCCTTTGGCAGCTCGTCAAGTCGGGTAGTTTGTAAAGTTTTATAGAATAGAGACACTAGACAGGTTATAGAGTTTATGTCACGATAAAACATATGAACCACATCAGAGCCTCCGTGTCTCCGCCTGCGGTGAACCAGAGAAACGTCAAAGTCGCGTCCAGTGCGTTCGGGCCTTTGTGGTTTGGAAAAGTTACTTATTATTATTATTATTATACTTGTAAAGCACATTTCATAACAAAGTTACAGTGTGCTATAGAGGAAACTAATGAGTCAAAAGATAAGTTAAGGCAGTTGATAGACTTCAAATAACAGTGACTTTTACAAACTAGATTTATAGACGACATGAAGCCTTTAACAAAACTCTGACAGTTTCAACATGATCTCATAAAAAGTTGTGAAATGAGCACAAACTCTGTGAAAATTACGATCCTCCACAACGAACTGGACAAAAACATGAACTGGACACAACATTTTCAGCTAAAGGTTGGCTAACGGTTAACTTTAGGAAACTAAATCAACTCGGTTAAAAACTTTTGCTAAAAAACAAAATTTGACTCGTATTGACTCATCATTTCCTTCGTAAGCTGGGAATTGAACTCCGTTTCCTGCTGGGAAAACAGAATTTTAATACTTAATTTGGTGTCAACAAGTCGTGTTTGTTTCACGTATTTGTGTGAGATCAGGTTGGTTTAAATCTGCATGACAAAGAAATATATCAAATACAAAAAACCCAAACTGAAATAAAGAAAAAGGTATAATTCATGTCCTACAATCTGAGTATGTTTACAAGGCAACACTGAACTGTTAATGTGAACTGAGTTTGATTTTCTCTCCCATACAAAGAGAGAAAAGGAGAACGGCAAGTATTCGGCCTAGGTCACATGAGTTATCGTTGTGTAACCATGCAGTATTGTGTGCAAAACAATGACAAACTGACTTATAATAATAAAAGGTTTATCAATAACTTGGTGACTCTGTGTCGAATGTTGAAGGCGGTAAAGATGCAGCAGACGCCATAAATGTCTCAAGATCAAGGAATTTGTTTTGGTGACGTTGGTGCAGAGAAATACTGACAACTTCCACAAAACAGTAACACACTGACTTTACATATCAGTTTACATATAGAGGCACAAATCAGCCACATGTGGATCCATCACAGATGTTCTCAAATAAAGTGTAAATCTGTAGAACTGTGTGTTAGTTAATAAAGTGTAAATCTGTAGAACTGTGTGTTAGTTAATAAAGTGTAAATCTGTAGAACTGTGTGTTAGTTAATAAAGTGTAAATCTGTATGAAGCAGCTAGAAGCAGAGAGCAGCTGAGTCAGCTTGTTGTGGTGTGGCTGTAGATCCATTCAGTAACGTTCTCAGTAAAAGTGAATAGTGTGATAAGGTGGATTTGGTTACTGTGACACAGTAAACTGTCTTGTCTTTAGCCCTAGTCTCTACTCCAAAACACTCTGAGTTGTAGCTTGAGAAGAGTCAGCTCAGTTAACCTGAACAAACTGTTAGCTAGCTAACTAGCCGGCAAACACACTGATGTTAATGTGAACACGCTAACGCTAGCTGCTGCTAGATACGTTAGCTAGTGTGCTAATCAGATGTGTTAACAACAAGACAGTGATGTTAGCTGACCAGATACTATGGTTAGCTAGCTAACAAGCTGACATTATCTAAACACTAAATCAATCAGACGGATCAGTGATGAAATGATCAGTTCAGTCAGAAACAGACAGAAATTAAAGCTGCACTAAGCGATTTTCCGACCACTAGAGGGTGACAGAAACCGCAACACACTTGTAAATAAACCACAGCAAAGCTGCTGGACTATGGAGGCTCCAAAGGACAAACCTAGCTAGAGTCCGTGCATAAAGGCTAACAGCTAAGCTAAACGTACTTATGGAGAAGTGTCACCGGTTTCCACAGATCTTTCTCCTGCTGAAGGTCACATGTACCACAATAACGAGTGAAGAGGCAGGTAGCAAGTTTACTAGTTTAACAAGTTTACCAGTTTAACAACTTTACTAGTTTAACAAGTTTAACAAGTTTACCAGTTTAACAAGTTTACTAGTTTAACAAGTTTACTCGTTCGCTAGGAGACAAGCTAGTTTAAAAAAACAGCAACACAGCTGGCCCGCGTGTGTGGCTGTTGGTTTATATCATCACGTCTCATAGAAAGCTCATAGCACACGTTCGTTTCAGGATTGGTTACAGGGTCTGAAATCGCTTACTGCAGGTTTAACCGTCTGTTCAATTCTGTTGAGACGGATAGAAACACACTCAGCTGTTCACAGAGCTGAAAACCTCCAAGATGGCCGCCACCTGAAAGCGTCTATAGACAGACTCATATTATACTCTCAACTCTTTATACTCTCAACACTTTATTGTGTCAAAAGGAGGCATTTCTCTTTTGAATTAGGCTACTAATATAAAGTACTTGATTTTTACAGGCCAAACTGGATTCATAAAGTACATTACATTACATTAAATTATGTTATTTAGCAGACCCTTTTGTCCAAAGCGACTTACAATAAGTGCATTTTGTAAACAGTAGTGAAACCAACTGTACATCACAGTCTTCATCAGCTAAGCCTTTTAATAGGAATAAGTAACATAGTAACATAACTGAAGAGATGTGTCTTTAGTCTCCGTCGAAAGATGGGCATCGATTCGGCCGTTCTGACAGAAGGGGGCGGAGCTCGTTTCACCGTTGTGGCGCCAAGGATGAGAAGAGTCGCGACCGGGATGAGCGACTTCTGAGCCCACGTAGTGATGGAGGGGCGAGGCGACCTGCGAGGGCGGAGGAGCGGAGGGAGGGAGGCGGGGTCTGAACCTGACCAGAGACTGCAGATAGGGAGGCTGTCTGATGTTCTGCCCTGTAGGAGAGGACCAGGGTCTTGAATCTGATGCAGTAGAGATGGGAAGCCAGTGAAGCGACCGGAAGAGGGGAGTGACGTGAGAGAGTTTTGGTTGGTTGAACACCAGACGGACTGCAGCGTTCTGATTGGCTGTAAAGGTCTGAAGGCAGAGGGTCGCCTGGCCAGAAGAACGTTGCAGGAGTCCAGGAGAGAGATGACAAGAGCCTGGACCAGGAGCTGAGACGCTTCCCTCGTAAGGAACGGGCGAATTTTGTGGATGTTGTAGAGGGAGAACCTGCAGGAGCGGGTCGTCAGCTGCTGGTCCAGGATCACCCCGAGGTTCTTGGCAGTCTGAGAGGGAAACACAGTGTTGTCATGGTGATGGAGGTCTGTGAGAGGGCATCTTTCCTCTTTCCCTGGGAGAAAGAGTAGCTCCGTCTTATCAAGATTGAGCTTAAGGTGAACAGACATCCAAGCACTGATGTCTCTGAGACATGCGGAGATGCTCCATCAGCTTCTGTATCTGAGGGGGGGAGGAGAGGGAGAGCTGAGTGTCGTCAGCAGAACAGTGACAGGAGAAGCCATGAGAGGAGATCACATGGCCGAGGGATTTAGTATAGAGAGAGAATAGCATGGGCCCCAGGACTGAGCCCTGAGGGACACCGGTGCTAAGAGTGCAGGGTCTGGACAGAGATCCCCTCCATGAGACCTGGTATGAGCGGTGAGCCAGATAGGATGGGAACCAGGAGTGTGCAGATCCAGTGATTCCCAGTTCAGAGAGGATGGAGAGAAGGATTTGGTGTCAGCTGTATCAAAACCAGCAGACGAGTCAAGGAGGACCGGGACAGAGGAGAGGGATGAAGCCTGGCAGTGTGCAGGTCTCTGTGACAGCAGGGAGAGCAGTCTCAGAGTGAGAGGCCTTGAAACCGTATCGAAAAGAATCGAACGATCTATTAGTGTGTGTGTGTGTGTGTGTATGTGTGTGTGTGTGTGTGTGTTGTGCTGACTGATGGGACTGGTGACATCTCATTACTGAGCGGAGCTGTTGGCATTTCGAGTAATTGTGTCCGGGCAAATAATGAACTGTTGTTAGCAGTGTGTGTGTGTGTGTGTGTGTGTGTGTGTGTTTATATCAGGAAATGCCACCTGTAGACAGAGGATTGTTCAGGCTGTACAGAGCGGCTCAGTGGAATCATAATGGACAGAGTCTTCTTGTATTATTATTGTGTACCTGCCTTGAAACCTGCTGTGTGTGTGTGTGTGAGTGTGTGTGTGTGTGTGTGAGTGTGTGTGTGTTCCAGAAAATGCCACTGGAAGAGAGATGTTCAAACCAAGCAGAGCAGCTCACTGGAATCATAATGTGTGTATGCTGTCAGACCTGGTGTGTGTGTGTGTGTGTGTGTGCGTTTCTACATTTGTGTGTGTTCATATATCTGTTTTTCTCTCTTTCTGTGAATGTGTGTGTGTGTGTGTGTGTGTGTGATGCACATTTGTGTGTGCTTGTATATGTTTATACATTTTTTCCTATTTGTGTGTGTATACCTGCATGCATGTGTGTTTGCAAGTGTATGTGTGCGTGTTTATGCGTGTGTGTGCATTCATACATCTTTCTGTTTGTTTGTTTATGTATGCGTGGCTGCATGCATGTGTGTATTTGCAGGTGTGTGTTCATACATCTCTTTCTGTGCGTTTGTGTTTGTGTGTATATGTGCGCGTGTTTGTGTATTCACATCTCTCTTTCTGTGTGTTTGTGTGTGTCTGCCTGCCTGTGTGTGTAAGTTGTGTGTGTGTGTGTGTGTGTGTGTGTGTGTGCAAACCAGTCTGTTCCATCTGTTCCAGCAGGTTTTGGTCTTGCAGTGTTTTCTGTATCAGAGTCTGGCTTGTGACCAGAAGGTTGCAGGTTCGAATCCCCAGACTGAGTCTCATTTTATTTATTCAGTTGTTCAATAAAGGTTTAAACTGATGTAAGGCACTCGTGGCCAAATCTGGATGTACAGTCTTTTATTTATGAAATATAATTTTTAGCTTCTGAAGTTTGTGTGATGTCACATCGCTTCGCCTTTCAGCAGGAAACTCGAAAATTTGCGCTAAAAGACCGGAAACCACAGCAGAGAGCGGAGCTGTGACCAAGTCAACTTTGCTCGAGTCCCGAGTCAGTCTCAAGTCTCAAGTCAAGTCCCAACTCTAAATGTAGATTACCAAGTCAGGTCCAAGTCCAGTCCATGTCATTAATGTCAAGTCTCAAGTCTAAATGTAGAACAGCAAGTCAAGTCAGAACAAATCAAGAGTCCAGTATCAATTTAATATCTTAAAGAAAACTAAATATCCAGGACTTTTCAATGCAATATGGTTTTAATAGGATAAAAACTTGGTAAGAGCATCATGAGTTTGATTTCTATAATCAGTTTCAACTTCAATAAATTCAATCATTCCATACAAATTCAGAAAACAGAATTTAAATTCAGTCGTCCGCTGGAACAAATCTCATCACTTTCAATCTAAGTCATTTACACAAACACAAGATCTCAAGTCAAGACTTTAGAAACCTTTTCAAGTCATCAAAGTACAAGTCAGAGTCAAGTCCCAAGTCACCAGAACCCAAGTCAAGTCTCAAGTCTTCTCTTCATGCATCAAGTCAAGTCTCAAGCAGTTAAAACTGTGACTCGAGTCTGACTGACCTCTGGCAGAGAGACCTGAACACAAAGCTGTTTTCTGAAAATATTATAGATTTTTCTTCTTATTCTCTGTAGTTTTCCTGATGATGATGGCTTGTTATTTACCACTCTTCTTCACTGTGATGCTTCTTTAGGACCTGCAGCTTCTTAGCTGCAGGTCTCAGTCAGTCAGTCTGGAGTCAGTCTGTCACAGGAAATGAAGAACAGAATCAGAAAAACGACTCGGCTCTGTTTGTTTTTTCACGACCGGCTTTTCACGCACCGAAGAAAAAGCTCTTTTCACAGTAATCCCACAATGCACGGCGGGCGTATTTATTTGCAGAAAACCAATCAGCTCTGTTTGTTCTGTTCCCTCTGATCAGCAGGTAGTGAAGCCGGTCAAATATTAAGACAGAACAAACCGTCCACTGGCTCTCTGGCTCTGTGGCTCTGTGGTTCCTCCTATAGAGAAACAGAGGAAACATAAAGAAAATAAAACGCTGCTCTGTGTCTGGAGCGTCCGTCTTGCTGTCAGAGTCGGTTCAGCTGTAATCCTGCAACAAAAACCCTCTGACAGAGAAGAGCAGCAGGTTCAGACTCAGAGACTGATGTGAAGCTGAAGGATTCCTGCAGGTGGAAGTTCGTCTCTTTTTCTAGTCTAACAATAATAAATTAAGAAAAAAAGAAGAAAAAAAACATGAAATAGAGAAAAAACATGTAGAAGGGAAAATATATATATATATATATATATATTAAATAAATAAAAATGGTACATAATGTATTTAACGTTTATATTTTTTTTACCTTTAGATAGAATAAACATGTCAGATGTCCTGCATGTTATGTATTTATCTGAACTTTTGAACACAGCATCATAGCAGAGATCACACTAATAAACTGAATGATAAAACGATGAAAGAAAAGAAAAAAAACAACTCATTGCGGGAGATGAAAGAAACCTGCAGGGTTTATGAAAACATCACACAATCATTTCAGAAAATCACCCAAATCTCCCCGACGGAAAATAAAAGACTTCAAAGCTCAATAAGCAGGAAAATGATGGAACGACAACAAAAAGCATGAAGGAGGAGGAGGAGGAGGAGGAGGAGGAGGAGGAGGGGAATGAAAAACAGCTTTGATGCAGAAGACGGAGGCAGAGAAGATGGAGAGAATCAGACTTTCAGCTTCAAACTCTTCTCTCCTCCTCTCCTCTCCTCCTCTGTTCCTCCTCCTCTCCTCCTCCTCTCCTCGTCTTCTCCTCCTCTGTTCCTCCTCCTCCTCTCCTCTCCTCCTCTGTTCCTCCTCTTCTCCTCCTCTGTTCCTCCTCCTCTCCTCCTCCTCTCCTCGTCTTCTCCTCCTCTCTTCCTCCTCCTCCTCTCCTCCTCTCCTCTCCTCCTCCTCCTCTGTTCCTCCTCCTCTCCTCCTCTTCTCCTCCTCTCTTCCTCCTCCTCTTCTCCTCCTCTCCTCTCCTCCTCCTCCTCTGTTCCTCCTCCTCTCCTCCTCCTCTCCTCCTCCTCTCTTCCTCCTCCTCTTCTCCTCCTCTCCTCCACTGTTCAGCTGCTGAACTGAAGCGTTAGCTAACCTGGTCATGTGACCAACAGGTGGAAATGTCCAGTCCAGTTCCTGCTGTTGGACCAGAATCCGGAAAAACCACATGAATTGGAAAATCCCGTGTGAAACCACATGTGGTTCTGGAACATTTGCAGGTGCTCCACATGTTATCACATGTTATAACATGTGATAACATGTGATGACCTGATTACATGTAATCACGTTATCACATGGGAAGTACATGTGGTTTTTCTGTAAGGACCTGATCTGAACTGGAAATGTTGTGACACTGTTGGTTTGACAGTATTTAAAATGATTTAGATTCAATATTATTGATATTATAAAGAGTTATTCCACCTAAAAAGAAGAGTAAAGTGAGTTTAGATTAGACTCCATTACATCCCTGATTCTAACCAGCAGAAAGTTTTCATTTACCATCATCCAAAAAAAAAAATAAATAAACAAACAAAATCCACTGGACTTAAAATGAAGAGTTGGAGGATTGAGTCCAGGACTGTTTCTATTTTTTTATTTTGACATTTTACTGCCTGGATGACTGAAATTAATCTGCTGTTCATTTAACATTTGTCATTTATCTGTTTCTCTTATCCAGAAAGACTTTCAGTGAGTGCAACAGTAGAAAAAGCTTCAAATCATATATGATGTAGACTCCATATCATTATATATTATATAAAGATTTATAAGATTTATGTTTATGCCTAAACACAAATAAAGATAGGTAAAGTGAGTTTAGGTGACACTCCATTACATCCCTGATTCTAACTAACAGTCAGGACGTTTTCATTTATATTTTAGTCGTTCACCTGATGATTTTATCAAGAAAAGCTTTAGAGACTTGAAGACTAGAGAACAGAGGATTGTAGAATCAGCTTCAGGTCCTGGATCAGCAACATGAGAGGCAGATATTAAGCAGTGTGAAGGCTTTGAGCTGCAGGAGTCTGACTGTTCCAGAAAAGAAATAAAAATAAGAGCTAAGAGAGCGGAGGGAGGCAATTTTTTTGTCATTATTTAGATGAGATCAAATTAGAGCAAATAGAGGAGGAGAAGAAGAGACGTTCAACAGGAAGAAAGAATCACAGAACAAAGGAGGCAGCTCGTCTTAATTTGCTGAATTTGCCGACTGAACAGAAAACAAACAACAACAACAACAACAACAGGACTGAAGAGGGAAAACCAGTTTGTAAAGTTACATGAAAGCAGAGACGCTGATCCTCTTCTCTTCATTTCCCAGCAGATTCTGATTAAATGAAACATGATTTTATAAAAAATAAAATAAAGGATTGAAATGAGAAAACAAACTGAACACAGATTTACCTGCTGTGGACATAATTAAATGATGATGATAATTGATGTGAAAATGACGTTCCTCCACCATGAACTGGATTCTGTGATGAAAACATGAACTGGACATTTTCAGCTGCAGGTTGGCTAAGGATTCAGTTCTGACAAATAAAACAACTTGGTTAAGGTTTGGGAAAGGCTTTGGTCGGTTAAATAAGAAAAACTTAAAACTTCCTTCATACAAGCTGGAAATTGAACAAGAAAATGGTTTTATTGATTGTAATTTTTATGTCACTGTCTGGTACACCATGAAGTTATGACATGGAGAATTAACAAGGTGATAAAGTCATTTTTCATTTCTTTGTGACTTAAACCTCCGATGCTCCAGTAACCTTACCTTAAAGGAACACTTTTTTTTTTAAAGGAGCCATTTTTTAACCTTATCTCCATATATTGGTCCTCACTAATACGTGCTGAGAAACTACATCCGCTCTCTTCCTGGATTCTCATCCGACTGCAACCAGGAAGAGAGCGTTTTTAGTTTTTACGAGTTGGAAATCCCAATCTTGCCTTTATGTCTTTCTGAGTCCCGCTGGCCTTGCTGATGAGGCCGCCTGCAGGTGAAATCCTCCACAAACCCAAGTGGGTCACCATTTATTAAAGGTCCCATATTCTCATATATTCCCAGTGTTTTATTTTGTGTCTTTCTGTCCATTCAAAGCTGTGTGTGTGGTGTCATGAACCAAAAACACTCTCAATCCATTTCTCCACGTTCATTTTCCAGCATCTCTCTGAGCCTTACCAAGAACAGGCCGTTTCTGTCTCCGTGTCTTTAAGGCTCATTAATATTAACGACCCTCCGTTCCGATCGGCTAACCGTTTCGAGAGCGAAACGTGAGACGCCGCGGCCCGGCGGCTACAGGTAGGGAAAACTCTCCGGTAATAAACGATGACGACCGCTCGACCGCTTTGAAAAAAACACTTTGTTAGTCTATTATTTCTTACAGAAATGATAATGAGCGAACCTTTGTGACGCCGCAAAGTTACGGAAGTCCAAACGGCTCGTTTAGAGGCTCGCTTTTCTAATATGGATTGTGTGGATTTAGTTTTGATGCTTTCACCATGTTTAGATACACATCCAACTCCTTTATCATCACAGAGGAGAGGGAGTCCTGTTTACATGATGTGGATCTTTAAAACTGGTGCTGGGGGTGAGGTGTTTATGAACATCACCTGAGTTTTGCAGGTGTTGATGTGGAGGCCGGTCCGCGCTCCTGTGAAGCTGCTCAGTCTCCACCAGTATCAGACCGGTTGTGCTGGTCGTCTCCCAGTGTGAACAAAGTGCAGTAAAGTGAAGCAGGACTTGTTTACTCAGCAAACGTTCCCGCGTAAACAAACAGGAAAATTAAGGATTATTATTTCCCCAGCTGTCCTAACAGCCGCGGTGCGATTCCCCAAACGCCGACAGCAGCAGCAATTATCCTCCGATCAAACGCCCCCCGGCTCGGCGTGTTGACGCTCCTCCGCCGGTGAAACCGCAGCGTCGACCCGAGCGGCGCGCCGCGCGGCGGGGAGGCGGCGCGGGCGGCGAGCAGCCGAGGGGGGGGGGGGCGATTAACTCCGACAGGAAAACAAAAGCTCTGCGGTGTGACGCCGCGCGCCTGACACGCCGCCGCCGCCACGCCGAACACGAGACGACGTGTCGGTGAAACCCGGAGCGGCTTGTTGTGGCGTGCGAGTCGAAATGTGAAGCGCCGGCGGTTTTCAGATGTGACAAACTGCAGAGAAACACTTCGCCGAGAGAGGAGAGAGGAGAGAGGATTTCACCTCCTGGGGTTTTGTTGCTTCACCTCACACTTCTCTAACAGCAGCATCACACTTACAGCTGCTACATGCATCATTTTTACACCAATGAATCATTACCACATGAAGATGTTTCTTGAAAGTTATGATGTTTTAGTTCTGATGTTTTGACGTTAAGTGTGATGTTAAATGGGAAATATAATGGTGAAATATTTTGGCCTGAAAGCACAAACAGACCATAATATATGTGTGGAGGTTTGAAAACTCACTCTCCAGCACGTTCTGGAACAAAACTCCCTCATTAAAAAACATTTATTTCACAGGTGATTCATTCCATCATCATGCTCACGTCTCTCAGCTGCAGCAGCTGCTGCCAATCAGCTGCTGTGAATAGAAACAGACAGACTTAATTCTATTAGGCAGACAGCCGGCCTGAACGATTAATAGAATAGAATAGAAGACAGGTGACACACTGACTCACAACCTGTCTCCAGTCTTGCCACCGTTAAAACTTTCAGAGAATTTAGATTTTTTTGTCTGATGAACTGCAGCAGATATTACTCGCTTTTCATAAGCTGATTGTATTAGTGTGAATATAAATGATAATAGTGATTGTTAACTGTGATTGTGATAATTGTGATTATGACCTAGCTTGCAGTCTGCATTCAGTGTTTACAATGTTTCTATACGTTAGCTAATCACTGAAATTGAAACACACGCTTTTTACAACGCTTGTGGCGAAGGACGAGCTTTTCCTCCATGTTTGTTTTGCAGCCAGTCGTGTTTGTCGTCGCTGTCGATTGGTCGGCTGTGGATGACGCTCCGCACTACAAACAAAAGTAGAAGCAGTTTCTGTTATTCCCCTGAGAACACGACTGCAGAGACGACCGTGGAAAGGAGCGCGCTTGATGTGTGTCGTCTGAGCGCACCCTTACTATTATTATTCCTTTATTTAAACAGGAAGTCTTATTGAGATCCGGATCTCTTTTTCACCTGCTGACAACAATACAGATATAAAAAAAAAAGACACAGAAGTTCATTCACACATCGTCACACAGCAAACAATCAGCAAACGACGACAAATCAGACAAAATGGTTACACTCAACAACGAATTTCAACTTTTCTAAAGAAACAAGGGATTCTAATTTCAAAGACTTTTGCAAATCAATCCCTTTATAAGTCGCATATCGAAAAACATCTCTGCTGAGCTCCGTATTTACATAAGATTAGGAGAGAATTAGATTTTCCTGAGACCTGGTTCCATAGTTACTGCATTTAAACCTGAGTAAAGAAGAGAGATAACAGACTGATTTCCCCAGCAGAGCCTTAGAAATGAACAAAACACAATGCATTTCCCTTCTTTTTGTTAAAGAACACCATTCCACTTTTTTGTAATCACCAGTTACTCTGTCAGTTCATATCATTATGGGATACGGGTTACATCCTACAGTAAATCCAGAACAGTGAGATATGAGCAGCAGAGAGCAGAGTCTGAAGTCCTGCAGTGTGAACGCAGCCTGAGCCTCCAGCAGACAGGACGGATCAGTCTGTGGTTTAAAGTCTTACTCACATTAATCTGTTTACAGGCATCTTTACATCCCATAATACACGAGTCAACACAATACGCTCAGAAATGTACAAGTTTAGCACAAAAGACAACAGGGAATGGGATTAGCCGGATTCATAAATCCTCCATAATATTGTTACAACTTGTTTGGATTTGTCACAGAAGAGAAAAGAGCTTCTGTTTTAATTCAAAATAGAAATGATGTTTACAACACAAAGAGAATTACAGCTGAAGGACAAGAGAGAGAGAGAACTGAGGATGGAGAGAGAGAACTGAGGATGGAGAGAGAGAACTGAGGATGGAGAGAGAGAACTGAGGATGGAGAGAACCGAGGATGGAGAGAGAGAACTGAGGATGGAGAGAGAGAACTGAGGATGGAGAGAGAGAACCGAGGATGGAGAGAGAGAACCGAGGATGGAGAGAGAACCGAGGATGGAGAGAGAGACTAGTTAGAATGCAGAAGGAGTTTTGCTTATTGAAACATCTTCTCAGGGCAGAAACTGTTATGAATGTTAAGCAGGACTGTGACGGTATGTTAGCTAACACAAATGTTTTTTATTTGTAAGTATTTCATTCACAATTTATTAACTTTCCTGTTAAATAGAAAGAGACAGGTGCTGAGGTGTAACAGTTTGCTGACTATGTTAGCTGTTAGCTGTTAGCTGTTAGCCGGTGGTCACGGACACAGAGATCAGTTAGACAGCCAGCTACATATTCTTTGGTCACGGCTTGTGTGCTAGCTAACGTTAGCTGGCTACATAGTTTTATTTAACTTGTTTTAGGCAGAAATAAAAACCTTCACCTTGCTTTTCCCCCGGTGTGAAGGCAGTCTTGTCCTATCTGCCCCGAGCAGGAGGCTGTAAAGGTTTTATGGTTATAAGACAAGTGTCTGTCCAGTGTCTTAAGACACAAATGACGTAAAAGACAGAAGTATGTGTCGTCCGACAGTGTCTTCCACAAGGTCGCAGACGCCGTCATTGATTTGTCTTACATTTTCATTGGTTGGCTGGACCGAGCGTTCTATCGTTGCCATGGAGATGGAAACAGCTGTCTAACTACTTGCTTTGGCCGAGGGGAATAAAAAAAGTAAAAGTAGTATTGTGACATTGTAATGGATGGTTTTAAGGAGAGACCGGCAGAACGAGTGAGGAGGTATCCTCACCTGTTAGAGGGATTTTAAAGACTCCCAAAAAACAACGAACTCCTGGGGGAACTGCTGCAGCTCTTGGTATCGACGTTTTGGCAGCAAAACAGCGCTGGAATTTACTATAATGTCAACCTGATTAGCTACTGTAGCTCAATGTGTGTGTGTGTGTGTGTGTGTGTATTTGAGACAGCTTGTGCAGACGTCTCCCGATACGTCATTTGAGCACAAATGCCTCAGTGTCATCCGACACTTTTCGTAAGACACCTGTCCACACCTGTCTTATAACCATAAAACAGCCTGAAGACTCATGCCTGTTCTGGCTTTAGTCTGTATATATTTTGTCAGCTATATTACAGCCTTGTGTCTCCTGCATCATCAGCAGCCACTGGTGCAGGATGTAAACAGCTTAATGAACCCAGTGGGACTTTCTTCATTCATACTGAGACTTTACCAAATCATCTGATGTCTCTCAGCCAATTAACTGAACAGCAGTGAAACAGTTGGACTGCTTGTCAGTCAGGTTGCTAATTGATATTTTAGATTTTAAAGCTCCATCTGGTGTAAAGCAGGACTCCCTCTCCTCTGTGATGATAAAGGAATTGGATGTGTATCTAAACATGGTGAAAGTATCAAAACTAAATCCACACAATCCATATTAGAAAAGCGAGCCTCTAAACGAGCCGTTTGGACTACATACTAAACGTTACTGAACTGTTTTACAACAAACTGCGACTTTCTTGACTTGCAAAATTATCTTTTAAATTGACAAAACATCATATGTGTAAGTCATGGCACAATTCAAACGGGATCAAACAATTATTTGTCTCTCGCCGTTGACTACCGTACATATTTTTTCCAAAATAAGGTCCCATGGGGGACAGCGGAAGGGGAGGGACTTAGGCTCTCTATGATCAGCCAATCAGAGCCCACGACTCGGCATAGACTCGACGCAAAGTTGCTATTCTTGGGCAGCTGGGTTCCAACACCTGCGCCTACGAGACATTATTCAACCACAAATATGCATCAAATAGAGTCAGTTTACGTGCAGAGACGCTATTTTCATGCAAGTATAAAATGTGCTTTAGTTTTACAGTTTGTCTTTCCGTCAGTGTCACATGAGACTCTGAGGCGGCGTGCTGACAGACACCGGAGGAAACAGTAGAGTTGCGTTTTACCGAACATCCAGGTACTATGTTAGAAGACGCTAACGCTAACTACTGCGGCAGTGCTAGCATCATAGCTCTGTATTAGCCCGTCAGCTTTTTTGAGGATTATTCTACAGCAAAATCAGTGTTTAATTGGAGTTACGGTCCAGCTGATGGAAGATAACAGTCAGTCAGGTCCTGTGTTCCACGAAATGGGTTTAAGTCAGAAACCAGTGCAAACCAGGCTGTTCCCATGGCAACAGCCCCCGACCCTCCTTCCCCCCCCCTCCGGCTCCGCTCTCACCTCTGGACCAATCAGAGAGAGAGAGAGAAAGAGAGAGAGAGAGAGAGAGGAAAGGTAGGAACATGCAGGAGGTGTGTGAGCAACGCTAAAAACTATCAGATGGGTGATTATAACTGAAATGTTGTAATAAATGTTCAATCTCAGCTATTTAAAGACATGATGAACTGCTGTGAGAGCTATTGTGTTTTAGACTGAGTTTGCTTTGGCCCTGTGTGTGTGTGTGTGTGAGTGTGTGTGTGTGTGTGTGGTGAACTGAAGCTACACAAAAGTCTGCAGTGAAGTCAGTGAAGAAAGTCTGAACCCAATCAAATCATCATGATGGTAAAAACCCTGAAGATAACCAGACAACCAGAATTATTCTTTACCCAGATGGCCAACTTGGCCGGACCAAATAGGAAATCCAGAAAGATAATTTCCCTTCTGGAGAAATACACAGGCAACAAAACCAACAATGCAATGTTCATGCAATGTTAATACATCTCCGCCAGCTTAGCACACAGTCCAGTTCACTGAGACAAAACATTTGCAATTCGATGACATAAAACATACGATAAAACCCCTGGTGCCGTGCAAAAAATATGATGGTTCCCCAAAACTTCATTATAAAAACTGTTGGATACCAGGAACCCAAATTATGATGGAGAGAGAGGGAGAGAGAGAGAGAGAGAGAGAGAGAGAGAGAGAGAGAGAGAGAGAGAGAGAGAGAGAGAGAGAGATTGTGTATTTGAGTGTGTGTGTGTGTGTGTGTGTGTGTGTGTGTGTCTGAATACAACCATGCTCCTTCAGAAGATGTATCAGCCTGCAGGTCTCTGCTTATTTTTGGGCATTTTGAAGTTTTAGTTCCACCAACATTCTGTGAAGCAGAGCTGCTCTGGAGGCAGAAGGAATCTGATTGGTTGAGTTAAACCTCAGTGGGCGGAGCCAAAGAACCACAGTTTGTCACAGCACAAGCTAGCCAACAGGCAAACCTGAATGGCAAAGAAGGAACTAAATGGTAATTACTTCTTTTCCGTTCCTTCATCACCATGTCATCATGATGTGAGGTCAGCAGCTAGCTAACTAGCTTACCTAGCTAGCTATAGGCTAGTTTGAACTTGAAGGTCAGCTAGCTAACTAGCTAACCTAGATAACTTAGTATGGTAGATTGTATTGTTTCAGTTAGCAGCAGAGCGCTAGGCTTCATAATCTTAGCTTCCTCCTCTCTTACCTCTTGTATTTTTCTCTGGGCTTCAGTCTAATGTTACTGAGCCAGAAAAACTGTGGATCTTTGGCTCCGCCCACTGAGGTTTCACTCAACCAATCAGATTATTTCTGCTTTCAGAGCAGCTCTGCCTCCCAGAATTGTTTGTAGAAGTAAACCTACTGCTGTCCAGCCCCCATGGATCGCAGTCTTTAGCACTAAGGAAGTTTGTCCCGCCTACATCCACCATCCAATCAGGTTTGTCGGACGGTATCTGTCCGAAATAACTGCCGGTGGATAGACTTGACCAGACCGCTATGAATCACCATGCCAATTCAAAGAGCCACAGTGCTAAAGGCTGAGATTCATGGGGCTGGACAGCAGGCAAGAATTTTTAGGCTTGAAACCAGTGATAAAATACTGACTTGGTCTTATTAGCTCAGTGAGTCCAGCAGGGTTCAGGCTTTGATTTGAAACTTAAAATATAAACACTCATGACAGAGTAAAAAACTTTACAGTCAGTACAGTCTCCTCCATCTATGTTCTGGCCACAGGACAGAGTCAAGTTTTTAATTCAAACATCTTGGCATGAATCAGCATAAAATTCACTTTGATTAGTTCTCTGCTGGACTGAAGCGCCCACACACACACACACACACGCACACACACCCACACACACACATTATCTGATTCATGTTAAGGCCTGTAGCCCAAAATAAAAATCCTAAAATGCCACATCAAATAATTTTGACCTAAAGAGGCCCTAATTAAAATCCTCTAATTGAAAAGGGCCAGCAATTACCTCAGCTGACCAGCGGAGACCCTTCACCTAACGAGGTCATTAATGAAGAGCAGCCAATAGGAAGCCAGCAGCAGGACGGCCTGTTAGCTCTCACACTCCTACAGCTGGGGGGTAAAACTCTGGCCTTGTCTACACTCATCAGGTAAATTTGAAAACGGCGTTTTTGTGTCGTTTGTGTTTCCGTCCACACTAACGTTTCCAGGCCTTTTTCTAAGTTCGCCGTCTGCACTAATACACAAAAAAGATAGGAAAACTGTGAAATCTCCCCTATTGGACATGTGCAAGCCTCTGACCCATGACCTTCATGTCGTTAACCCCTTAGCAGAGCCTCCGTACTACAACACGAAACAACACGAAACAACACGAAGCGTTTTCAAATTCAGCCACTTTGGAGAGCGTTTTCAGAAAGCTCCGTTTCCGGTGGTCGAAAACGCCGTCTTAGTGAGGATGAAAGGATAAAACAGAGAAATAAAGATGTGTTTTCAAATTTACCCGGATTAGTGTGGACAAGGCCTCTGAATACAGACACATGGACTGAACATTCAGATTCACATTCAGAAGACGTTATTCATCCCTGGGGGAAATTATTTCAGTCACAATTTCTCATGTTCAGATTAAAAAGTGGAAGAAGTAAGAAATATATTAGGCCTAGTATAGTAGAATAAAGTGCAAAGTAAAAATACAATAAAATACAATAAAAGGCAGGATTAATAAAAGGTTAAAGGATAAAGTGACCAGTGACATTGGATAATGTAATACTATTGCACAACCATGAAGTTAGCACAATACATATTACACATGAGGGGTGTTTGGGGGTAACAGTTACTGTAATCGGATTTTTTTTTTTGAGTAAAATGAGGCTTTACTGCTCCAGTTTCACATTACAGTTCCTGAACCAACTGATCGGTCGTTCCTTCCTCTTTAACTCTTTATTGGTGAAATATCTGACAGATCCCCCTCGTCTTCTGCTGCCTTCAAGTCCTGTCAGAAATATCAGAATCACAGTAGAACGCAAGTAAACCTACCACAATCATTTTAGGGTGTAACACAAAAGTAATGAAACAAGTAGAGTAACTAATTACTTTTCTAGGGGATTGATAAGTAAAGTGGCGGTCAAACATCTCCAACCAGTCTCCATCCAGTTTAGTGCAAAATGCACTTAATAATTTTGCATAGAATGCCAGTTTTCTGAACTGTAATATCTGTAAAACAAATGCTTCCTATGTTATATTTTGAATAAACATGCAGTCTTTAAGTTTTCGTGTAAAGCTGCTGCTGAACAAGGAATGTTGGTCAGGTTATGGACAGACAGTGGATTTCGGCCGTAACTCACAGACTGAGAACGTAGAATAAATCCTTTTGATTTATTGTTATTTTAATGTGAAAAAGTTGCATGTTGCTGCTTTACATGAACCTCCATCTGCTGAATAAATAAAATATTCAACCTATTGTCTTATAGTTTCAAAGAAATGCATGGCTGTCAGTGGGAAAATTGTAATTAAAAAACAAAACAAAACAATGATTTGTGGAAAGTGTTTCCTCTCAGCAGATAAGAGGTTTTCCCTCCAGCAGCAGTGACAGGAGGCCGGGCTGGTCGTCTTTATTTTAATAACATTTACAGGAGGTTTGAACCAACGCCAGCGGCCATGTGTCGCAGCAGCTGGTGACGCCTCACACCGGAGCGCTTTGGACCGGGATGAGAGAGGAGAGGGAGGGAGGAGGAGGGGAGAGAGGAGAGGGAGGGAGGAGGGAGAGAGGGAGGAGGGAGAGAGAGACGGACGGACGGATGTTTCTCTAGAGAATCTCCTCATCTTCATATTCATCACCCTGCTGCTGCCAACCGGAGCGACCGGACAACAGAAAGGAAAAAAATAAAATTGGCAACTGGAATACTACTGTGTGATGAATTTTTCAGACCATATGATGTACTTTCATCGTTAATATTAATTAAAAAAACATACAATATCTGAATAATTAAATCAGTTCTAGTGTCAGCCATATTTGATCCTCTGTTGTAGTAACACTAAGTCATACAGGTGCAGAGGTTCGTTCCTATAATGGAAATACAGTAAATCAGTGGATCTCAACGTGGGGTCCGGGACCACCAGGGGGACCCTGAGGGGGTTCCAGGGGGTCCCCAGCAAACTGATGAATTGTTAAACTTCAGCATAATTTAATTTACAAGAAGTTAACACAGTTAGAGTATGTAGAAGAATGACTGTTCTGATCATAGTTTCTCTGTTTTCTCTCTACCTGCAATACAGACAGTCATGGGATTTGGGAGGTTTGGGGGTCTGTGGGCTGAATGTTTATTAAATTAGGGTTCCTTGATATGAAATAAGTTGAGAATCACTGTGGTAAATCATAAGTTAATATGTTTGTTCCTTACTTACCTATTTTTGTCTTTATTTGTATCTCTTTCTTTTTAGTGTCATTTTTCTAGACAAATTCTGTCTTGCTTTTGCTTGTATTTTTTTATTTTGTCCATTAATTTCATGTAAAGCACTTTGAGTTGCATTCTGTGTATGAATGCCATAAAAACAAAATTATTATTCTTAGTAAAATGTAAAAAATGCCATGTGAGAAAAGGTAGTGTAGAAAAGTGGTTCACAAAATAGGTGCTGGGCTCCCTGAGGTGGCTCCAGGGTGTCCTCAAGTAAAATAAGAAATAGGTTTATTATTTAATTTACCAGAAATTCGCCTAAAGAGAAAACAGAAAATAAAAATGACTGTTCTGATCTTGTTTGACTTTCTCCACTGTTCTCTCCCTTCCTACGGTATAAATTCAGCACTATGGATAAAAGTCCTCAGATGGGGGTTTCCTGGGACAAAATCTGACCAAACAGGCGCCCATGGCTGAACACAAATCTATTTCTTTGGTTTGAACCAAAGTGGAAAAATGTACTTTGGTTCGTTCAGGTGAATGTGATGCCATAAAAAGTCGTGAAATGAGCACAAACTCTGAAACGCAGATTTACGTGCTGTGGACACAAATCAGTCCCACCAGGATTTCGCAGAGTTTTTTTGTGATTATTGCGGCCAAAAATTGATTGATTGATTTTGCAGCAGCTTTTTTCAAAAATTGCGATACAATTTGCGAAGTTTTATGTGCTTTTTTTGTGGTAAAATTGTGGGAATTGGGAAAAATTGCAAGCAAGAATTTTTTTTTAAAACTACTACTAATGAAGAGTCATATGTAATCACTTCCTTTGATAAAAAGCATACTGCATATCACAGAAACAACTATATTTCAGTGCTAATTTTTTGTATTTATTTTCTGAACATGAGAACCATGGGCTCAAAGTTATATAAAAAAGAAAATACGGTACTTGAATTCCATTTATAAGTCTTAATGAAATAAACTTTCAACTCAACATTTCATTTGTGTGGTCAGTGGGCATCTGCTCTGGAAGATGTTGAGAAGCCGGAGGATGACTTTGCACTTGTCAGCCATGATGTCGATCCGGACATTCAGGGACTGAGCCAGGTTTGGGTCTTTAAGTGTCTCATGGAGTCTCTCCACAGACTGTGGAGCACTTCTGCCACACACCTGGGAATTAAAAACACAAATAGAAAATGAAAAAATTAGGCCAAGTGTACAGTATTCACTCTAATGTTAAATATAATTACATTAATTACATATAAATTCAGACAAATGTATACACCAGGGCTGTGATAGTTTTTTGATCTATGGTGTGAAATGTTGAAATGTCTGTGTGTGTGTGTGTGTGTGTGTGTGTGTGTGTGTGTGTGTGTGTGTTGCTAAAGGGGGGCTGTGATGCAGAAAAGTGTTACTTGCAGGGCTTGACATTAGCACCCGCCCACCCGCCAAATGCAGGTAGAGTTCGGCAGCGGCGTGTAACACAGTCACTCTTACTAGCCAGTTTGGCAGGTGGCAAAATATCCCTCATGCCCACGTGTGTAATGAGAGGAGAACAGACGGTTCCGGTGAGCGAGCGAGCGAGACACAGAGAGAGAGAGAGAGAGACAGACAGAGAGAGAGAGACAGAGAGAGACAGAGAGAGAGTGAGAGAGAGAGAGACAGAGAGAGAGTGAGAGAGAGAGAGACAGAGAGAGAGTGAGAGACAGAGAGAGAGAGATACAGAGAAAGAGAGATACAGAGAGAGAGAGACAGAGAGAGAGACAGAGAGAGAGTGAGCGACAGAGAGAGAGAGAGAGAGAGAGAGTGAGCGACAGAGAGAGAGAGATACAGAGAAAGAGAGACAGAGAGAGTGAGCGACAGAGAGAGAGAGATACAGAGAAAGAGATACAGAGAGAGAGAGACAGAGAGAGAGACAGAGAGAGAGTGAGCGACAGAGAGAGAGAGAGGGAGATACAGAGAGAGAGAAAGACAGAGAGAGAGAGTGAGCGAGATACAGAGAGAGAGATACAGAGAGAGAGTGAGCGACAGAGAGAGACAGAGAAAGAGAGAGAGATACAGAGAAAGAGATACAGAGAGAGAGTGAGCGACAGAGAGAGACAGAGAAAGAGAGAGAGATACAGAGAAAGAGAGACAGAGAGAGAGTGAGCGACAGAGAGAGAGATACAGAGAAAGAGAGAGAGATACAGAGAGAGAGAGACAGAGAGAGAGTGAGCGACAGAGAGAGAGAGAGAGAGAGGGAGATACAGAGAGAGAGAGACAGAGAGAGAGAGAGCGACAGAGAGAGAGAGGGAGGGAGATACAGAGAGAGAGACAGAGAGAGAGGGAGATACAGAGAGAGACAGAGAGAGAGAGAGCGACAGAGAGAGAGAGAGGGAGGGAGATACAGAGAGAGAGACAGAGAGAGAGGGCGATACAGAGAGAGACAGAGAGAGAGAGAGCGACAGAGAGAGAGAGGGAGGGAGATACAGAGAGAGAGACAGAGAGAGAGGGAGATACAGAGAGAGACAGAGAGAGAGAGAGCGACAGAGAGAGAGAGGGAGGGAGATACAGAGAGAGAGACAGAGAGAGAGGGAGATACAGAGAGAGAGAAAGACAGAGAGAGAGAGTGAGCGAGATACAGAGAGAGAGAGACAGAGAGAGAGGGAGGGAGAGATACAGAGAGAGAGAGAGAGAGAGAGTGAGCGAGATACAGAGAGAGAGAAAGACAGAGAGAGAGAGTGAGCGAGATACAGAGAGAGAGAGACAGAGAGAGAGGGAGGGAGAGATACAGAGAGTGAGCGACAGAGAGAGAGAGGGAGATACAGAGAGAGACAGAGAGAGAGAGAGCGACAGAGAGAGAGAGAGGGAGGGAGATACAGAGAGAGAGACAGAGAGAGAGGGAGATACAGAGAGAGAGAAAGACAGAGAGAGAGAGAGTGAGCGAGATACAGAGAGAGAGAGACAGAGAGAGAGGGAGGGAGAGATACAGAGAGAGAGAGAGAGAGAGAGAGAGAGGGAGATACAGAGAGAGAGAAAGACAGAGAGAGAGTGAGCGAGATACAGAGAGAGAGAGAGAGAGAGCGACAGAGAGAGAGAGAGAGAGAGGGAGATACAGAGAGAGACAGAGAGAGAGAGGGAGGGAGATACAGAGAGAGACAGAGAGAGAGAGAGAGGGAGATACAGAGAGAGACAGAGAGAGAGAGAGAGGGAGATACAGAGAGAGACAGAGAGAGAGAGAGAGGGAGATACAGAGAGAGACAGAGAGAGAGAGAGTGAGATACAGAGAGAGAGAGCGAGAGAGAGAGCGACAGAGAGAGCGCACAGAGCATTAGTGGCTGAGTGAATCAATGCACTACACGCAGTTCTACAATTAAATAGTGGAAAGAATCTATATTGTGGCGGTCAGTGCTGACATTAAGTTTTGTATGTGTGGGAAACCCTGGTAGAAGGAACAGGTACGGGAGGGGTAACTTAGAGCGAGGGGAGATTGTTCACTAGTTAATCGATCGCGGATGGCGTCGTTCTCTCGGACGGATAAAAAAATAAAAATAAAAAATGCAAAAATGGGTCGCCAAATATACTTTGGCGGCCGTTAATATACCTGGGCGGCCCACGCAAGTAAAGTCTATGTGTGGGAAACACTGAGTATGATGCCCACACACCATAGTCAACTTTAATTTTAAAAAAAAACGTAATTTCCCAACAACAAAATTGTGGCTAGTGAAAATGCTGAGTGGCTAGTAACTTTGGAAAACCACTAAAGGTATCTTCGTTTGCGTGAGCCGGCATGGTCGAACATCTGGGACCAAGCCAGCATGAAGTTGTTGAACTGGTCAAATGGTTTGCGGAAGGCTCTGCCGACGAGGTACATTATACGGGCCGTGCATGTTATGTGCAGTGAGTTGGGGAATAGTGACTGTAGAGCAGCATTGAAAGCTTTCTTCATATATGCTGCATTATCTGTGTCAAACACAATGACATCTTCATTGGCAGTGCTGTATTCTTGTAGACACTTTACGACAGCCGTGGATACTGTGGGATGATTGCACTGCTCGAGGAATATGGTGTCTGCAAGGTGGGCCAAGATACTCCCAGATTCATCCTTCTGCAGTGGTGCAAGGAGGACGTTCAGCACACCTCCCCTCTACATCTGGAGTCTCGTCAAATGTCACTGCAACAGGTTTTCCTGCAAGATGTGTCTTCAGCTCTTCTTTTTCCTTTTGATATACCGCTCCCAAATATCTCTCTTGAAGCTGGTGAAAACCTGGAACGGCTCCTCCACTGACCACTTTCTCCCTCAGAAGTTTCCTCATTACAGGATGGCCGCTCTTGGAGAGTGGAATGTTAAGTGCAGTGCAGGTGAGGACCCGGTCTTCACAAATCCTGAACAGATCCTAATCCCTTGCGTTTCGGGGCGGTTTCCTGTAGTCGGTTGGATTAACGAACCGCACCGCAGTTCTCTTGTTAGAGGACCGAGAGTCTCGGTGCCGTTATTTGGTGCCACCAGAGTTCAAAGGTCATCGTTCTCACCAACTTCTGAACCAACCAAGTAAAGGAGGAAGCACTGCGGAGTCTGACAGAACAGGAAGTGGGAACGCGGCCAAGTTTACGAACGTCAACTCGCAGCATCGTTACGTGTTCTTTCAGAGGAAGCTGTCTTTGTTATAAATGAAATTACACGATCATTAGTATTCAGATTCTTGGCATTTTTCCTGGAAATTAGAGTCCTTGGCATTCTTTACCGTACAGCTGAGATGCGTCTGGAGAAATGAGACAGTTCAGCTAATTAACAGCAGACAAACCTGAAGTCAGAACAGAAGACAGATATTCCAAAACTGCGGAAGTCTGGCTGCCTCGCTCGGTCCGGGGAAACATCCTCCTAATGAGAGACGGGACGAGCGCTCGAGGCTTTGTGACGGAAGGGAAGAGAGGAAGTTTGTTTCGCCTCCGGAAAAGACATCAGTCCGCCTGCACCGTTATGTATACGCTTACCACTTTACTCACTGTACCACCGAATAATTAACATCAGGCAATCTCGTTGTGGCATTATTCATAATGAATTGGTAATGATGTGCAGAATGCAGAGACAAATATGGCTGCCAGGAAACCTCAACAACTTTAATGTTTTAATTCCTAAGACATCAATCTTGTTTTCACCAACAATTAAAATGATATTCCACAAATAGCTGCAGTACAATTTGGATTTTAACCTGTTACAACTAGAAATAGTATACATACTGTATATACTGTGTGTGTGTGTGTGTGTATATATACATAGTTGTATAAGTTGTAGAGAAAAAAATGTATTTTTAACCTATTTTATAACCAGAAGTTGCTTCTGATTCTCCTCATCAAAGACTCAACAACACAACTCTAGTATGTTAAAGGGGAAAAACACGCAATTTAGGATTTCCTGTCTTTAGTTTGAATATTAGTTCTCCGGTCTCAAGCTCGTTTGTTCATGTTTAGACGCTGATCAGACTTTTCTTTGACCAGAGGATTGAGCAGGAACTCTTTAACTGAGTATTGTTCCCCTTGAAGCATTTCCCTAAAACGTAATACACTAAAGAAAATAAGTTTCATACATGACTGTGAACGCTCAGCTTCAACAGGGGAAGCTGTCCTGTACCCAGAAGGCCACGGGGTCGATCCCCACTCCGGCCTGCGTGCCTCTGAGCAACACTGAGCCACAACCTGCTAACTGATTTGAAGACGTTGTGGATGAGAACACCATCCAGCTAAATCTCTTAAATGGTAAAAAATAATTGTATTCTCTGACAGTTTTGTGCTGAAGTGGTTCAGATGGTTTACAGCAGGAACAGACGGTTGTGTTCCAGCGTCCGGTCGGTTTGAAGCCAATTATCTCTCTCCTCTGGTTCTCCTGTCCAGTTTGCTGCTCGCTGTCTGACTGGAAAGTTCCCAGGACAAAAATATTGAACGGTGGACAGCTATAATGTACAGAAACCCACTGAGCACATACAGTATATTCATACATTTTATTTATACTGTTTTCCTGTGATAACAAGCTAATTTTCTTCTTTCAATCTTTCAAGATATTGAGTTATTTACGTCTCTATCTCAAGAAAACACATTTTGTTTAACCGAGATCACGAGAACATTATCTTTATCTTGAGATAAAGTAATGGGCAGAGTCTAAACTCAGCAAAGTATTTCACAGTCAGAAGATCCTACTGGATTGAACTCATAGACTCTGACTGTGAGTTTCACATCTCTGGATTTAGACTTTTCATGGGCATCAATAAAAGACACCTGTGTTTTCCTTTAATTTAAACTTGCAGCATCTTCTCAGCGTCAATCATATGGTGATGATCTGGTGATTTTGGATATCATGACACAATTCTGCTGTCTGACCTGATGAGAACAAGTACATTTTATTTAAAAACTCTGACAAAATGTGGTATGAAACATTTTAAGGAATATTATTTGAAAATGTCAGTTTTGTTTGACATCACACATCACAAACAATTCGATTTGGGCTTCAATAAACGCCATCAGTCATACTCAAAAGTGTTTGTGAGCATTCAGGGGAATTATTGCAGCTGAAAGACTTATAATTTATTCATTTATAATTGCATTAAGAATTTATCATGTTAGAAAAGATGCCGACCTCAAGCATTAAGCTACTGACAAGCTTTCAAATCTAATTTGGTATTAATGCACACATTTACAAACAGTGCTGCAGCTGGCTAGATAGATATGGATGTTGCCACAGTGCTTCTGCTCATTTGTTGGTCTAGGTATGCACTTAGTTTATCTGAACATTTGTCTTTCCATGATGTAAATGGGATTCCCACAGTTCTCATTTCTGAGAAAAAAAGAAAAAAAAAAACCCTAACAAAACAAAACAAAAAATTCCCTCTACATGCACTCTGCTCTACACAAGAGGGGCGTGGATCATGTCCACCAAAATAGAGAGTATGGACTGGACTGCTGGTTTAGGTAACACTGAGGTTAACAGTGGAGTGACTGGTGTTGGTCAACAACACTTGCAAACCCCTGCTGATATATTAAAGTTATTTTATGCAACGAGCCAGTAAAATATTACTGATAAATGATAAAGAAAATATTTAAGCCCTGGGAATCAAATTTCAGACTTTTTAATGCTATTTAAAGACGAGATTAAATGAAAAATGCCTTTTTAACCCTTTTAGATCACATCCCCGGTCATACTGTGCACCTATTTAACACTATATGCCAAAAAAAATACCAAAAATCAATTTCATTGTATTCTTATATCAAAATTCAATCATGTTTTCTTCCTGTAAAACAAAATATGCCGTGTGCTTACGTAAGCATGCCCGTAACTAATTTCAACCAATAATATCATGACATCCACCCGTCAATCAATCTTCAACTTTTAGCGCACAGAGCTAAGATTCATTAGTTAGCTAGCTAGCAACAGCACGGTACTTCGGCGTGTCTTCGGGTGTTATGACACGCCCACTTTTCAACGTTCAAATCAAATTCCTCCCAACGTTACGTCCCGCCTGTCTTTCCTGTTTCACTCGGAAATACGTCACGATACGGAAGTTAGATACTCTCGAAATGCCGTTTCATCTCGACTTTAAGGCCTTAATTTTCGCAAAATTGATTTAATGCTTTTTCTTACTTTTTAATAACCCACAGATACCCTGTAAACAGTTGTTAATTTGATAGTGCTTGTCTCAGTTCACAGCCGAATAGCTACAAACTTGATATTTGGCTGCACAACCGAACTTGATATCTGCAGACGTTTGGCGACCGGAGCGGCGGTCAGAGGAACTGATGCTGCTGGACCAGCTTCAACACTCACCTGAGGGCTCGGACGCTCCAGTGTGGCACGAATCTGAAATAACATCCATGGAAATTCAAGCATTTCTTCAAAAGCGAGGGTTAGAAAACAGCCTTTAACAATACGCCCTCCCTCTTATCTACCCCCCCTCCCCCTCCTCCTCCTCATTCAGCAGGTATTACAGCGGCTCTCATCGCTCCGGGAGGTCCCGTCGCCTCACGGCCCGGCGGCGGCGGCGTTTCCTGCTATAATCTCCCCGGAGTGACCGCGGTCTGCAGAAGTGTTGCCGCGGTGGAATGTAATCTCCATTTTGTTATTGACCAGGCGAGCCTCAGCCCCGCGGCAGATCACAGAGCCTCTCCACAGCTTTATTCAGCCTGTCTCTTCGTACAGGTGCTTCCTCCTGATAAAAGGCCCGGGCAGAGGAAAGTCCTCAGGAGCAGCGGGGATTTCCCCAGATAACTGCTTTATCTGAGGAGGAGGATTACTGCTGCGGAGGCATGAGGAGAAACGCTTGGCTCTTAGTGAATGTGCTGATATGTTGAAGTGTACGATGGTGGATATCGTTGTCGTCAACACAAAATCCATCTTATTTAATGGAAAAATAGTTAGCGCTATATATTTAATGAACAACTTAATCTCCTATAGATGATTTGCTGGTCAAAAAAAAAAAATGTCACCATTCAGAAGTGTAAAAACATGGATCTCCAGTCGAGTAAAAACACCAAGACACTCGTCTGCTGGTACAAAACGTCGTCGTCATGTGAAAACTCGTAACTCCGGTCTTCAGTTGAAGGATCACCTGCTCCTCTGTGGGTTGAGCAATTTCTACAACCGTTGTGCTCATAATTTCAAAACCCTTAAACTCTAAAATGCATGGTGGTCAATCTGAAAACAAGGCTGTTTTCCTTGGTGAAATTTGAGGTTCTCTAAAAAGGAACGAAGAACCATTTTAGCCTACTCTGGCTTCCAGTCGATTTTAGAATCAATTTCAAGATTTTTTTGATTCGTTTTAAAGCAACAAATGGTTTATCCCCAGGTTATACTGGGGAACTGTTATCTCCTTATGTTTATTCGTTTATTTGGATCCCCATTAGCTGCCACTCTTCCTGGGGTCCACACACAACAAAACATAACATATATAACAAGACATATAACACATGTAACGACATGTACAACAGTGTAGTGTGAGATCTTCAGACAAAACTCTTGGATTAAAGTCCAAAGGTGATCAAGCATTTTCAATCAGGGATCCTAAACTGTGGAACTTGCCTGAAGACACAGGGAGCAAACTCTATTTATTCTTTTGTAAAAAACCTCAAAACCCATCTGTACAATCCTGCTTTCAACTCCTAATTTATATGCCTGTTATTTTTATTTTTTTTTGTCTTTTGTGCTGTTATGTGTTGGATTTGCAGTCGTTTTCCTGTCACTGCCTTCCCTCTGTGAAGCTCTGTAACTCTGTTTTTTGAAAAGTGTTTTATAAGTGAAGTTTATTATGGATTCCCAGGAGGCGGAGGGGAATTTTTCCATTCTCTCGTTGCTTTTAAAGGAGCGAGGCCACGCCCGCCTGGAGCCGCTCCATTAGAGGAGGAAATAATGGGGTGTCAGCCGCCCGTCCCCCGGCCGTCTCTCACCTTCCCCCGCCGCAAGGCAAGGACATATTATGGAGGCAGGCAGCAGCCATTATACACGCCAGCTCTCATTACTGTGGAGGAGGAGGAGAGGGGGGGGGAAGGGGGGGGATGGTGGAGGCGGCGGTCCTGGCCCGGGGAGGAGGGGGGTGGTGGGCGGGGGGGAGGAGGCGCTGCAGATTCCATCTCTGCTTCCCGAGGGAAACATTAGAGTCGCACCGGACATGCAACACATTCATCTTCCATGGAAAACACCATTTAGACCAATTGTAAGGAAATGATCTTCTAACCTTGAGTAAGGTTTGTTTTTCTCCTCTGTACTGCAGGGCGATACTGTGAGGGAATACTGTCTTTAATAATAATACTATATTTTGACATTTTCAAGTCAAACAGCTTGAGTTGCAGGTTTATATTGGCATTTGATTGCATCTGAAATCTTTAAAATGACGTCAATATCAAAGTAATTTCCTGCATTGAAATGTTGTTGATAATAATCAACACTGATTGGATGTTGGTGGATCTGGACTGGATTCAGTTTCAAGGTAAATTGCTTGACTGCTTTTACTTGTGGTAATTTAACTGTTGGACCTGTCTGGATAATGTAGTTAAAGCCTGTTAGTGTCAATGAAGTCTTGTGTTTCAGCTCAGGTGGATGAAGCCCCGTGCTGCTCCACTCTGCTTCCCATTGCAACATCATCTTAGAAAAAGTTGGGAAATGAGCATGAACTCTGAAACCCAGTTTTATGTGCTGTGGACACAAATGATGTGGAAATGATGTTCCTCCAGCATGAATGAATGGATTCTGTGACAAAAACATGAACTGGACGTTTTCAGCTGCAGGTCGGCTAACGGTTCAGTTTAGGAAACTAAAACAACTTGGTTAAGGTTTGGGAAAGACTTTTGCTAAAAATGTTTAATTTGAATCACAGTAGAAATTTCCTTCCTGCAAGCTGGGAATTGAACTCCGGTCTCTGACATCACGGTCCATCCTCCACCCGACCACAACACCCTGCCTGTCTCTGAGACTCTGCTGCCTGTTATAGTCGTGTCTCCTTCATGGAACCGCTTCCTGCTGGGAAAATTGAATTTTAACACTTCACGTTCCACTTCATTTCACACATCAGGTTGGGGTCAAAGGACAGTTCCAGCCTGATTGGAGTTTTTGTTCATTTCCTTCATTCCCTTACTGTAGATGGTTTTCCAGCTTTTATCACGTTAGGAGATATTTGATCAATTTCATTCATTATTTTCAAAGTAAATATAAATACATAAAGAAGAGAGTTTAAATCTAGCTTTAATTTCCATTTCATCTCACAGACTGTAGCTGGAGGAAGGCGTGACTGGGTTGTGATTGACAGGAGGGGGGCGGGGCCTAACGTAACCACAAAGACAACCTGATCTCACAGAAAAAATGTGAAATGGACACGACTTGTTAACAGCAAATTACATGTTGGTGGAACGTAAAGTCAGGAAGGAAGTAGTGTCACATTGAACCGCGCACGGAATAGTAAACCGTGCCCTCGAATTAGTAATCAATATGCACGGAGTCCTAAACCATGCCCGCAGATTAGCAGACTGTGCACACGGATTTGTAATATGTACATTGATAACGTCAAACAGGGACCACAGAGTTGCATATACAATTTAATTAACATGATTTTTCTACAAGCATGATTTATAGGAAGTAAATGGGTTTCATATTGTCACCAAAACACATCGGATCATAAATTAGACCTACTGATGTGATTAATCAATGTTATGGTTATGGTTCACATATGGTCTAGGTGCCTAATGGCTATTACAGCTCACTGTATGTATGCTGAGCTGTGTGTAATGGCTCTGGCTCACTGTCTATAGGCCTAAAAGTCTCTCTTTGATGTTATCAACGTAGATATTACAAATCTGATGCATGGTTTACTGATCTGTGGGCACGCTTTAGGAGTAAAATGTAAGAAAACCATGCCCACTGATTTCCGCATCATTGTTTTCTGTACCAGGTGACCCCTGGGGGCCTCCACAGTTATCCTTACTGCACCCCCCTCCCCCCATCAGTCAGGAACATTTCAGGCTCAGAATGTTTTTTTTGCTTTAAGCCCTGAATACAGGCAACACTATAGCCTGCTTATGCTGTGAATCTGTGATTTTATAATAAATGTAATCCATAATTTATCTGCTAAAGCCTTTACATCTTTTGACTGAGCCCTTTTATATGGGTTTTATATGGAAATGTATTCTAAGAAGGCAGTAGTGTTGTTCGCAGGACGGATGTTTCAAATCCTCTGTAAATCACACTAACAGCTTCAGTGTTGAGCCAGCTCACAGTCAGCAGGTCAAACACCTTCAGACAGTCTGGGTCTCCACTGGCGGCCATGTTGAAGGCAGCTGATTGTGTTTCTGCCCCAACCTGATCTGACAGAAAAACGTGAAATGAACACGACTTGTTAACAGCAAATTACATGTTGGTGGAACGTAAAGTGTTAAAGGATAAGGCCGGTGTTTTTTAATGCATTGCTTACCGTCAACAAATCCTATGAAAATAACAAAATCAGCAATACGTTTGCTCTCGTTACTTTCTGACTTCCCACGTTCCGTTTTTAGCCGTCAAGCCGGAAGTCATTGGCTCCAATTGTAAGTTAAAAACCTTTAAATACAGCTTGGAAAAAATCTTGGCCTGGGAACTGTTATTTATTTTTAACCATACCATTGTGCTCTTGTTTCTCAACTAGGTTGGGCCAATGTATGGGAGGAAAATGATGACGGGATTCCTATCTTCCAGAGGCATATATGCTAGTGAAGAGCGAGTGGGAGCAGCATCAGCTGTTCGTCCTCAAAACCACGAAGCTCGCCAACAAGTACGCCAGAAAGTGCAGGACTCCAATTAGTGAGGACAGGACTGTGGCTGTGGCTCGGAGGTTATAGAGACTGTGAGAGGCCTTGAGCAGTCATAGATTTTTAATTTTTTTTTGGTTGGTTTTGTTTTGTTGTGTTTTCTTTTCAGTAATAAGTTTGTTTCAGTAATTTTGTTGTTTTAATACAACAACAACAGAACCGTGGCTGGACTTATTTACAGTTCTGTAATTTATTATGTGTTCATAATGTGAAAAGGTGAGTTTGTTCACCCGTTTAAGGTGCAATTGTTCATTAAAAATTGTTTAATGAAACCCAGAACTCATTGCAGTCCTACTGACCGGAAGCGAAGGCTGCCCAAAGTGCAGGACTCCAGTTAGTGAGGACAGGACTGTGGCTGTGGCCGGCCTGTCGCAGGTTATAGAGACTGTGGGTTGTTTTTTTTTGGTTGGTTTTGTTTTGTTGTGTTTTCTTTTCAGTAATATGTTTTTTTCAGTAATTTGGTTGTTTTAATACAACAACAACAGAACCGTGGCTGGACTTATTTACAGTTCTGTAATTTATTATGGGTTCATAATGTGAAAAGGTGAGTTTGTTCACCCGTTGAAGGTGCAATTGTTCATTAAAAATTGTTTAATGAAACCCAGAACCTGACTCTGATCTGTTTATTAATTACAATGTATTGACAATTTTAAATGACCTATAGATATAGTCCCAACCGCACTGAGACACTCAGCTGGCTGGCTCAGTGAAATGAGATCAGCTCCTTACTCAACGTACCAGACTCTCCAGGTCACACCGGACAGGATGTGGAACTGACTCATTGTTCAAATTCAAATTTCTTAGCATCTTATCACTTATTGTAATACATTTAAAATACTTTAAATCTTACTTCTGGTCATTTCCATTGAGTTGTATTTATATACAACACGTGTCTGATAACACCGAAACAATGTGATGACATATTATGTGATACAAGGAACAACAACAACCTCACTATGACTGTACTGAAAACTGAAGACCTAGATATGGTTTTCATATTGTGAATGTAGCCATGTGTTATGTGCTGTGTTCAGAGGACTCACATAAAAAAAACAGAAACATTAGAATGTTAGCAGATAATTAAGTGATGAACAACAAGCAAAGGCTTACCAGATATTCCCAAAACACATCCAGTCTGATTCACACCGCCTCTTTAAAATCAGTGTTGCAATACTGGAAATTCAGTTACTACAACAAACACTTTCTCTGTCTTTGTTGTTGTCATTTCTCCTTCATCATGATTGGCAGTCTGAGTAAAAAACATTTGACACTTTTCTGAAAAGTTGAAAATTTTTAACTTCTGAAAGCGCTCCGCTGTCAAAAAAGCCACGTGGCACAGAGCTTTTTGGAGAGAGGCCGCCTTTTGTGTGCCTTGCGGCCGCCCCCCATTGGTTTAATGTATAAAAGGTGGTGGCAGTTTTGAAAAAAAATGCTCTGTTTGAACACTGAGTCTTATGGCTCAAGTTCCTGGATAAATCCTGTTTAGGTCTGGCCCAGCCCAGTGGAAAACTGGGGCATCAGTTCACTACAGGCTGGTGCTGTTTGACGGCCCTCTGGTTTGATCAGTGTGATAAATTATTAGACAGAGGGAATGACAAGATATTTTTTGGTAGTTAATAGTTTGTTGACACATTGGTTCTGAATGCTCCCTTGAGTTTTTTTAGATATGGCTTCCAAATAAATTTCTGGGGATTTTTGCTTAATCTTTCCTCTCACTTACCATGATAAAAATTACAAGATCAAATTTGCACTAACCTTACGACTCCAAGCGTTAGGCATGGCTCTCTTATGCTAAAGGTTTAAATCAGCTGTGTCAGGAACAGGCAGCAGTGAAGAGCACTTGCTGGTGGACACACAAGCTAAGGTCAAAGGTCAAAGGTTTGACCCACGGTGGAAAAGGGGACTAATGTTATTCCTGCAGACCCTCCACAGCCCCTCTCCCGGACCTCAGGTGATCCATCACGGTCGGACCGGTTCGTTGTCTCTGAAACGACGATATAAATCAAACCGTTAGCGGTCGGCTCCAGCGGCCGGACGGTTTAATGATCTGACGAGGAGCGGCGTGTGTCGCTGCACATCGGACCGGAGAGAGGAGAAGCCCGCCCATCGCTCACCCTGACTTATTAGTGTTGAAATACCAAATGATCCGTCTCACTTGAACTCGTCTGAAGCGGCCGTTCATCTTTGCGGAGCTGTTTTTAGCTTTGTGTGAAGAGCGGCTCTTCCAGTCTCGGCCCGGCCCTCCGCTGTGCGCCGTTACGCGGCAGAATGAGCCGACGCACGGCTCAGCTGTATTTTACCACAGAGACACATCGTGGCTTCCGCTGATGACCGAGTCA
The DNA here is from genome assembly GCF_048128805.1 of Centroberyx gerrardi. NCBI lineage: Eukaryota > Metazoa > Chordata > Actinopteri > Beryciformes > Berycidae > Centroberyx > Centroberyx gerrardi. The sequence continues at coordinate 1,329,138 of NC_136008.1, read as the reverse complement.
AACCAAAACATATCGCCGCCGTGCAACAGAAGAGCAGATGGGAACTATTTCAGGGATGAATAAAGCAGAACTTGTTTTCTCACTGCTGTCCATGCAGTTTTTACATTCTTTGATGGGGTTTTAAAGGCTTCAAGAGCCCAAAGGTCATGAAACCAAAACAAATAAATGACCCTGAGTAATAATGAAGAATATGATAAACTTCCTTTAGTTTCCTAATATTTTCTCAGACTGATCTCACAGAAAAATGACTTGTTAACAGCAAATTACGTGCTGGTGGAACGTAAAGTGTTAAATTTACGTTTTCCCAGCAGGAAACAGTTCCGTGAAGGACACACGACTGTAAACAGGAAGTAGTGTCACATTGAAGAAGCCCAGTGGTCAGTAAGGGTGTTGTGGTCGGGGTGGTTGCTGGGCGTATGCGACCGGAGGTTCGGTTCCCAGCGTTTTCAAAGGACATTTCAACCGTAAGTCACAATTTTTAATGAACGTTTTTCTTACTTAACCATGGCCAAACCATTTTCCTAACCTTAACCACCAATTGGTGGTGGAGGAACGTATTTAAATGTGCGTATTAAATTTTTCAATTATCATTCAGTTCGTGGTGGAGAGCTAATCCTGAGTTAAGAATTTTGTTGTTATGGCAACGAGTCGGCCTAACTGTCAGAGTGGGAAATTTAAATACTGAAGCTGTTTCATACAAGATGGCAAATATTTGTTTTTTGGAAAGAGCCTGAAGAAGAGAGAGAGAGAACAACAACAACAACAACAACAACAACAACAACAACAATGAAGAAGTAGTAGGAACAGGTCAATATAAGAGTCAACAGCAAGTTTGACTTAAGGTCACATTTAAGTCTCAGACTAGGTCTATCTTTATGCAACTGGCGCCTGGTCTTGCTGTTTTCTGCATGTTTGGAGCACCGCTGTCCCATGATCCTCCTGGTTTTCTTCACATGTCAGTGATCGCAGAGCGTCCAGCCAGAAGGAACAGGAAGTGCACCTGCTGCACATTTATCAGTGTTTGTGCTTTTGTTGAAATGTTCAAATAAAGATAATCGAAAGAGAAATTGATGCCTGATAGATTTTATATTTAGTTGGATGCACCAGTCTACACAACTCATTACCATCCATGTTTAAAAAGATGTGGATGTGTAAAACGTCTCTGGGGTTGAACCTTGAACCAGGTGCACTCCAGCACTTTATTACATACTATCTAACTTGTTGTGCAATACCTTTTTATTATCTTGTTTTTACCTTGTTCTCTATTGCTGCTGGTCACTGAGAGTTACCAAACATAATTTCGTTGTATGCCTACAATGACAAATAAAGTGTCTTATCTTGAAAGTAATATTAATGAATTTTTTTTTTCTTTTTGATTAATGCGACCTCATTAGTGTTTACCAGCTAATGAAGTTAACCTAACAATGTTAAAATGACAATGTGACGAATGTCTGGACCAGAGCAACAAATAATTCATGATTCTTTTCCCTCCGACCGTCCAGAGCAGAGATCCATCAGTCCGCCCGCTCAGTGAGAAACTCTCTGATCTGCTGGCTGAAGTGTCGATGCGGCTGTCCGGGCCGCCGAGAGGTTATGGGTAATTATGGGTAACGCGGTCTGAGGAGCGGCGGTTCGGACCGGACTCAAACTGCTGTAATGATTTTTTAAAAGCTAAGAGGCTCTTACAGAACGCTGAGAGACACTGAGCCGGTCCAACCTGGAAAAACAAACTGCAGTCAGCAGAGCTGCTGAAGGACTGACACACACACACACACACACACAGACTGACACACACAGACTGACACACACACACACACACACACACACACAGACTGACACACTCACACACACACACACACACACACAGACACATACGACAACTGTGGGTTCAAAATAAAAACACAGACCAACTAACTCAAAACCCAAACAACTTTAGGTTCTCTCTCTCTCTCTCTCTCTCTCTCTCTCTCTGTCTCTCTCTCTTTCTCTCTCTCTCTCTCACACACACACACACACACTTTAAAGTGTTGGTCTGGCTCTGCTGTTGTCTAGTTTCCCTCATTACAGCTGAAGCGGTCGGTGGTTTGTTTCCAGTGTTTTTGGCCTCTCAGCTCAGACAGAGAGATGAAGCAGCTGTATCAGACAGGACCCCGGCTGCAGCGTGATTTCCCATGATCCCCGGCGGTCTGTTGATGCTGTGCTAGCTAAACTGCGCAACACGCTAAAACTCATTTCAACAGACCGGACTCAAACGTCCAGTCGGTTGAAGTCAGATGATTCACTACTGACAATATTCAAATAGAATTGAACTGAAAATATTAGATGCATTTTATTTCATAGGTTCATTTTGGAAAAGTGTTTTTTTTGAAGCGGGGACTTCCATTCACCATTAATTGTAGTGGAGAAGTTGGGGAAGTTTCATTCTTCTTCGCTGGTGTTGCAAGGTATTGTGGGATTTCCTACTCCGCCTGAGGAACCGCTGTACGCTTCCTTCAAAACAAGGAACCTTAAAAAGGAAAGGAAGCTTCCTATGTGTCCTACCTGAAGGAGACAGAACTACATGCTTCCTAGACAGGAAGCTTCCTTGGCTGCTGTGACCTCTGACCCCTGACCGCCTTACTGTTGGCTGCTTGTAATGTTGATGATCTACGAATTAAAGCTTCTTACAGTCAACTTCTGGATGAGAGAGACAGAACAGGAATATAAAATGTAAATGGATGCAGTGTGGAAATGTAACTCATAACAGATTACTGATTACTTTTGTAACACTGTAATCTAGACAACAATCCACTGGAATGCTCATTTACATAATCTGATTACCTTCATTTACCTCTGGATCAGTTTTCCTCCACAGTCTGTAGAATATCCTGTTAAACTGTTTCTGGATCAGGATCACCGGATTTATTTCAGTTTTACAATAAATTAAATTAAATTTTCCAGGTTTGCACAATCCCTTCTAATGTGTTTCTGCATATTAAACCACATATTTGTCCAAATGTATTATAATGCTTTCATTGTAACCTGACATTAGTTGTCATTATTGGTATTTTTTAACCTTTATTTCTCCAGCGGAGGTTTACTGAGCTCCAACACACTGACCCATGCGGACTGGAGTGAGGGAGGGGAGAGGGCTTCTTATTCATTTTGTATATATTGTTTTAATATTTTCCATTTATTTTACACAGCACTTGGTAACTGGAAAAGTGGCACATAAATACAGTTATTATTATTATAAGATAACATAAGATAAGACTGCAGCTTATTGATCCCCCGGGGGAAATTCAGGTGTCACAGCAGAAATTGGCCAAGGAAGAGGGAAATTATTTTATTGACCCAGATTTCTGGAACCTTCCGGTCTCATGCAGCCTCCTGAGCTCCAGCGGTCCCCTGGCCTCCAGATTATTGATGATTCCAAGTCGATTTATTCCTTCAGCAGCCGGACTCTGACAGGCTGATCTCACCTGCAGCTCGGCTCAGTCCAGACCTCGACCTCTGACCTCACCTGTTCTGACACAGCGGACAACGGTGAAATGCATTATGGGAGATGAATATCATTAACAAGATGGACTCCTCCTGCTGACTTTAAAGGAAAACTCTCCTCAGATCCTCTTCACTGATATTTATCATCAGTCTGTGATGTTCAGTGCTTTCAGCAGCTATTTAGTGATGAAGTGTCATTTACTTTCCCTCAACCTGCCTCGTCTACGTCTACTGCAGTTAGTGATTTACTACGTTTCCCAGAATGCCTTTTAACAACCACCAGAGAAGAGGAATGAACTTGTTGCTTTCAGCTGTGGGTTCTACAGGCAGGGAGAGAGAGAGAGAGAGACAGTAAGAGCAAGAGAGAGAGAGTTTTTCCAGTCTAGAGAAAGAGAGACTCTCCTCTTCCTCAAACCCCATCCTGTCTCTCTGCTGCAGTGCATTCTGGTCTCTCTCCTGCTCCTGTGGTGGAGAAACTGGTCTCTCTCCTCTTCTACGATGGATTTCTCCCTGTATGATTGTTGAACGTCTCTCGGTGCAAAATGGCGGCTCTAGAAAGAAGCCCTCGCTCTTTGATTCTGAGGGACTGACACCAAAACCTGACGTTTACCGCTGATGTTTTACATCCTGAAACATTTTCTCATATCAAACTCCACTGTAGCTGCTGGAAACATCTGGAGGTGACGTCACCTCGTCTACGATTGGCCGGTTATCCACCAAGAAGAAAAACACAACAAACTACTGGATGGAGCCAGGAATGAAAAGTTCATCACCAACAGCTGCTTTTTAAGAGATTTAGGGGGATTTTCCTTAAATACCAAAGTCCACACTTACTTATAAAACAATTTTGGAGTAAAAGCTTATACACACAGGGTCTAACAGCATAATTTAAAACATATTTAACAAAATATAATCATGTTTAATTGGCTCTCTCATACTGCATTCAACAGTATGGAAAATTAAATCCCCCTTACAGCAGCAGGATTTGTCAGACTGCTAAACAAAGCGCTGCTACTTCAGTGAAATTTTATTCAAGTGAAGCTAATTCCCCCTCTGGCTGGAGGGGGGGGGGGGGGGGGGGTATCTGGCACATTCATGAATACTAAATCAATCTAATGTCAGCTTTCATTAGCTATTCATGTAGTTCAGTAATTTGGGACACGGCAGTGGAAGAGTGAGACGGCTAACTGAGTGAAAACTTCTAAATAGCAAAGTTATTGCCTTTTATTGAGAAATTAGCTGTGAAAAATTTGGGTTGTGAAGTTTGTTTTTTTTCAAACATGTATGGTGTTTGGTACCCAACATACTGCATGCCACAGCGTTAGCATGCTGAAGCGTTAGCAGCAGACACAGAGAGGAGTCTGGTGTCGATCTTCTCATCAGACCGATGGACCAAACTCCCAACGAGTCGTCTCAGTCTGATGTTCAGCCTGAACCTCCGTCTGGTTTCACTCCTTCATTCAGCTGAGACTTCCTCCTCGTTAGCCGTTTTCTGTGTTGGGGGGGGTTGATTTTCCCTGAACCGATCACTAGTGACCGACGTATCTGAACCGATCACTAGTGACC
>NC_136008.1:1299092-1319092 GCF_048128805.1 Centroberyx gerrardi | reverse complement strand
AAACTACCTGATTCATTCTTCAGCCTCTTACCTGATCTCGCCGTGGATCATGAGCTCCCGCTTTACGTCTCGGACAGCGACCCGTTTGACGAAGATCCACCAGGATCCGCGGCCTCGGAGTCCCCCCCTTGTCCGTCCGTCAGGATCGAGCGCTGGTTCAAGCTTCTCAGCCGTCCCGGCAGCGAATCATCCATTACGCTCCATCCAGCAGTTCTTACAAAAATTCCCCCTTCACCTCCACGTTCCGACAGAGGTAGAAGTCGCCATCGGCCAAGATCAAGGCGATCTATTCCTGGGCACCCCAGACTCGCCCGTACCACACTGCCAAGTCCAGTCCAACTCAGGAAGATCCTATACTCCGGCCACTCATTCCATATTCGGGCCGCTTCCACCGCTTCTAGGCAAGGAATCCCTGACCATGCAATCAACAATCATCAGCCGTCAGTCATCACAAGCCCACCACAACTACATCTGCAGCGATGTTCAAGAAGCCCCTGCTCATCTTTACATATGAAGTTCTCTTTGGGGGAAATGACGGAGGCAGCAGACTCCCCATCAGCGAGGCGGTGCCCCCCCCCACCCCGAGTCTCTCCCTCGGGCTGACCGTCGACCCCATCTCATCCGACCCCTCGATTCATCCCCTCGCCCTCGACCCCTGATTCATCCCTCCACCTAGACCCTCGTTTCATCCCTCCATTCTCAACTCCTCGTTTTCTCAATAAACCGTCTTAAACATAAACCTCCTGTCCAGGTAAAAATCACAAGTGTCCTCAGCAAACCTGGAGAAATAAAGTAAAAAAACAAATCTGCATCCCAGCCATCATGTCAGTACATCGCTCCTCTGGATGGATTTCACTCACAACATGTCACTCTGTGATGCTTGACAACAAATCAATGTGTCTGGAATCCACTTATTGGTCCGTGATCGGCGACCTGTCGATCACTGGACAGGCGACCTGTCAATCACTCGGAAAACAACGTTCTATAACCGTTATATCCCGTTAATGACGCAATTATTTAGAAAATCGCCATATGGACACATATTAGAAGAAGTAAAATTAGCCACTGAGACCATAATCTCTTGTGGAAAAAATGTATTGACTTTATATTTTGAGTGAGAAGTTGAGCTGTGGTCCCATTGACTTGAATGGAGTTTTTTTGGAGCCGACCCTAGTGGACGTTAGAGGAACTGCAGCTTTCAGACACTTGCTTATTGGCTTCAAAATTCACCCGTGGTTTTGGCCGCTTGGTTGACCTGGAAAACACTTACCAAGAGTTTTGGCAGGTTTCTTGAACAAATTGAATTGTTGAACAAGTTGCTTGTGACTGGGAGGTTGCTGGTTGACTGTGTGAGCGTCTAGCAAGACGTTGCGGAAAAAGAGCAAATGTCCACGGAAAACCTGATAAAGTAAAGGAAACTTTCACCCTGCAGCCTCCATGTCAGTCTCACTGAAGCCTGGTAACGATGTGTGTGTGTGGCAGTCTACCTGAAAGTTTTACGTTGAACTAAACAAACTGTACTTCCTGACTTCCTGACTCTGTGCGGTCGACTCCGCTCCGCAGACTGGATCTGTAACTGGGGGAACTCATCGCCTCGGGCTCAGCAGCTCGCTGATGGAAAAAGGTTTGAAAAATGGTAAAGTGCATCTCGATGGCAGATTTTTTTTCTACCCAATTTCATCTGGGCAAATTGCTTCAGTCAGACAGTGTGGTAATGGTGACGCAACACTGAGGCAATATGTACAGGGCAGATGAGCCGAGAGATGAAATACCGACTGGATGTCCAGAAAACTTGGGATTATTTTCTAACTTAGTTTAACTTTAACCTCTCGCACCCTGATTCCCCTTAAAGCCCCATATTCTACTGTCCAGAGTTTTATTTTGTGTCTTTCTGTCCATTCAAAGCTGTGTGTGTGGTGTCATGAACCAAAAACACTCTCAATCCATTTCTCCACGTTCATTTTCCAGCATCTCTCTGAGCCTTACCAAGAACAGGCCGTTTCTGTCGCCGTGTCTTTAAGGCTCATTAATATTAACGACCCTCCGTTCCGATCGGCTAACCGTTTCCAGAGTGAAACGTGAGACGCCGCGGCCCGGCGGCTACAGGTAGGGAAAACTCTCCGGTAATAAACGATGACGACCGCTCGACCGCTTTGAAAAAAACACTTTGTTAGTCTATTATTTCTTACAGAAATGATAATGAGCGAACCTTTGTGACGCCACAAAGTTACGGAAGTCCAAACGGCTCGTTTAGAGGCTCGCTTTTCTAATATGGATTGTGTGGATTTAGTTTTGATACTTTCACCATGTTTAGATACACATCCAACTCCTTTATCATCACAGAGGAGAGGGAGTCCTGCTTTACACCATGTGGAGCTTTAATCAGGTTCATATCAGATCATTGCTGGACATGTAAACGTGACTATACTGTCTAATCCATATTGTGTGTCCACTCATTCCCATGATGTCACATGCTTTTCCTACCAACATGGTGTTTTACCATACACACAGCTCATTGGCTGTGGCTGTCATTAGATTATAATCACCTGTTAAGTTATTTTCCTACCAAGATGGTGTATGATGATGGAAACATATTCAATAGGGAACTGTGACTGTCTAAACTTCTTTTCTCCCCAATCCAAATTTTATTGCACTTGATTTTAATTTGTATTTGACATGATACAGTTTTATCTTTCTATTCTAAGTTATTTTCTTTGTTGTATTATCTGTAACTTTATGTGTGTTTCATTGCTTCTGTCTTGGCCAGGTCTCCTGCAAAAGAGATTTTGAATCTCAATAATATTTTACCTGGTGAATACTGTGAATATCTGCTTCTACTGAGTGAAATATTCAAACTCAAGATGCTGCAACATTACATGAAATGGAGCAGCGTCTGTACAACATGAGTTTGTAACGTTGGACCCGCCGGTGGGACGGCACGTTGGTTAAGAAAAATCATGCAGAGGAATTTTGATTGGATTATTCAGTTTATGGGCTCGGCCTCGGAGATGGCGAAATCTAAACCCTAACGCAAAGGAAGAAACTCCAGAGGAATGTATCTGCTCACTGTCACACACACACACACACACACACACACACACACACACACACACACACACACACAAACAAATCAAGCAGAGGAGAATATTACTGTAATAAGAGAGACAGAATGGGGAGAGGGAAAATAGGTGTGTGTGTGTGTGTGTGAGGGAGGGAGAGAGCAAATGTGTGTGCATGACATATTGCATGCGAGGGTGTTTTCATGTGTGTGAAAAAGAGAAATCATGTGTGTGTGTGAGAGAGAGAGAGAGAGAGAGAGAGAGAATATATCTATATGTATGTGAAAGAAATTGTGAACTACAGCGAGTGTGTGTGTGTGTGTGTATGTGTGTGATGAAGAGAAAGGGTGTGTGTGTGTGTGTGTGTGTGTCTGTGTGTGTGATGAAGATAAAGTGTGTGTGTGTGTGTGTGTGTGTGTGATGAAGAGAAAGTGTGTGTGTGTGTGCGTGTGTGTGTGTGATGAAGAGAAAGTGTGTGTGTGTGTGATGAAGAGAAAGTGTGTGTGTGTGTGTGCGTGTGTGTGTGTGATGAAGAGAAAGTGTGTGTGTGTGTGTGATGAAGAGAAAGTGTGTGTGTGTGCGTGTGTGTGTGTGATGAGGAGAAAGTGTGTGTGTGTGTGTTACAGTATTTCGCCTCCAGAGAAAAGTGCAGTAGCTGCCGTCTTTAGATGGAGAGAGAAATGAAAGTCATGTTTTATTTTCCAGTTTTACCTGCAGACTTTCTCCTTTCAACAGAGAACTGATTCCTGATTCCAATTATTTATGGTTTTACTTTATATTGAGCCAGCCAGTCTGTCCATCTATCTATCTATCTATCTATCTATCTATCTATCTATCTATCTATCTTGTCTATCTATCTATCTATCTATCTATCTATCTATCTATCTTCAAGGTGTCTAATCTGAAGAATATAATAATCAAGGACTCATGTATTCACACTGCAGTTGCATTAACACCCACAATTATCATAAAATTGATAATATTAACAATATAACACATGTAATGATGTAAGACCTTTGTATTTTTTACCTTTGCACTGATGAATGAGTTTTTTTTTCCACTGTATTGACCTTTCCAGTGGATGGTAACTGAGTAAAAATATCAATATTACTGTAACATATATATATATATATATATTATTATTATTTTTTTATATTTGCCATTGACATTACAGTAATATACACAGAACACACATAGAACACCCATGACCCATAAAAAAAAGAAAAAAGGAAGAAATGACAAGAAAAACAAAACAAAAACAAAAAAAACCTGTAGAAAACAAAACTAAATGTTAAATATCATAAGGAGCACAAACGCGTATATTAGCGTCAGTAGATATTAATAATAATAATTTAAAAACTGTGACATATTTTAAAGATACTGAATGATTTTTTTCCTGCGGAGATAATTTAGCTTCAGACAGAGAAAGCGTCTCTTGGTATTTAAAGCGGTAACAGAGGGCAGTTTCAGGCCGGCGCCAATTAAAGGGCAACGACATTCAAATATTCAAATGAGTCCTGCTGGCAGAAAGTTGGTAAAGGCCAGTGAGCAGCTCAGAGCCAGTTCAATTCAGCTCCGTAACCTTTATTTAAACAGGACACACACACACACACACACTGTCTTCACTTCACTAACTGCTGTTTAAGTTTTACTGTGAGTCCTGGGGCAGAAAGGAGGGGAAACTCAGTAATGTATGATAGAATGATAAAATACATAATAATTCTTATTTAAAAATGACCTTGTAAGGCTAGTTAAGTTTGAGACACAGACAGACAGAGAAACAGACAACAGACAGTCAGTCAGTCAGTAATCCAGTCCCTCCAGAAACTTGCGATTTTGGGATCTCAATAATTAACGCAAATTCAAGAAATCTCCGCAATATTTGCGAGAGTTTGCAGTTTTGCAAAATTGCCGCAACTTTTCCGCATGAAACGGCCAAATCAACAGACCGCTTGTGATTTGGACCAATTGTCGCATTTCATGTTGTGGTAACTTACGTCATCGCAGTGCGCAAGAATATATTTTTTTTCTTTGCTTGCAATTTTTCCCAATTCCCGCAATTTTACCGCAGAAAGAGCACATAAAACCTTGCAAATTATATCGCAATTTTTGAGAAAAGCCGCAGCAAAATCAAGCATTTTTCAATCATTTTTGGCCGCAATAATCACAAAAAAACTCTGCGAAATCCTGGTGGGACTGGTAATCAGATACTTAACCCCTAAAGGGGAAATTAGACTTCTCCCTCAAACTGTCGCCGTAGCAACAGCATAGCTGCCTCCGGCGGTCCGAGCATTTCTGGTTCTGCGTCGGTGATGGTGCAGTACTCCACCGAAACACTAGACGGCCGCAGTGTGCTTTGTTAACACGGAAGTAATAACAGAAGAAGTAGCAGTGTTTACGTTCTCTGAAGATCGTGTTCTGGGATATTTCTCACCATGAATTCAGTGACATCTGGTAGTCTTTATAATTTGGGGATGAAGTGTCCTACAGATCAATATCTACAGATCAATATATCAGCGGCTCCTCAGCTCGTCTCTCTTCTATCTGCTCCGTTGCTTCACTATCGGCGGACGGCAACCGGATGCAGGGAGGAGGAAATACAAAGCAGGCCAATCACCGTTCTTGTGGTCGTGCGTCGCCCAACGTGTAGTTACATTTTTGGAGAGGTGCATGTAAGCTAGGCCGGGACCCTCGTAAGCTAGGCCGGGACCCTCGTAAGCTAGGCCGGGACCCTCGTAAGCTAGGCCGGGACCCTCGTGAGCTAGGCCGGGACCCTCGTAAGCTAGGCCGGGACCCTCGTAAGCTAGGCCGGGACCCTCGTGAGCTAGGCCGCGACCCTCGTGAGCTAGGCCGGGACCCTCTGCGGGCGACATGGGACCTACTCCGTCCCCCTGGCGGAGCTCCGGCGTGGTTCGACGTGGAAGTATAATTTCCGCTTAACACCCAACAGCACTCTCTCACCTCATAGTGAGTGATGCTCGCTCGCCCGGTGTTACAGTCTCGCTAATGTGTGTAAGCCTGCAGACAGGAGGCTGCAGACAGGAGCCTGCAGACAGGAGGCTGCAGACAGGAGGCTGCAGACAGGAGCCTGCAGACAGGAGCCTGCAGACAGGAGCCTGCAGACACAGGAGGCTGCAGACAGGAGCCTGCAGACAGGAGCCTGCAGACAGGAGGCTGCAGACAGGAGCCTGCAGACAGGAGGCTGCAGACAGGAGCCTGCAGACAGGAGCCTGCAGACAGGAGGCTGCAGACAGGAGCCTGCAGACAGGAGGCTGCAGACAGGAGCCTGCAGACAGGAGCCTGCAGACAGGAGGCTGCAGACAGGAGCCTGCAGACAGGAGGCTGCAGACAGGAGGCTGCAGACAGGAGCCTGCAGACAGGAGCCTGCAGACAGGAGCCTGCAGACAGGAGGCTGCAGACAGGAGGCTGCAGACAGGAGCCTGCAGACAGGAGCCTGCAGACAGGAGCCTGCAGACAGGAGCCTGCAGACAGGAGGCTGCAGACAGGAGGCTGCAGACAGGAGGTTGCAGACGCTGGTGTGTATCATTAGACAGACTGACTGCTTCTCCAATCAGCCTCCAGTTACCTCGTCCCTGTCTAAACTGCAGGCTCTCACTGAAACATATGGACTCCACATGTCTGCTGAGCCTCCAGTGAGCAGTTTGAAGCCCATGCAGCGTTCTTCTTCTGATCAACAAAGTTCTATCACTTAATTGGAAAGACAGAACAAAATGATTAACAGAACATTCAACTTTAGAAAAACTTGCAGCAACTCTGGGGATTTCCTCAGTAACTCGAGGAAAGTCTGTGAGGAAATGAAGAAAATACAGTAGATAATGAGGTAAATATTGGATGTTTGGACCCACAGTGTACTCATGGGACATGTTTTGCTTTATTTTTTTAGTTTAGAGGGGTTTTTTTTTAGAGCTGCAAAAAGATACTAACTTCAATAGTTTGGGAGACGTTCACATTTATTTAAAGTGCAGTCAGAATTCTCTCAATACACTACAAAAAAGATAACATATCAAGAATTAAAAACTGATTAAAATATAGCAATAAAATGTACATAGAATAAAATAAAACCAGTAAGCAATCACACCAAATTATCTGTGGAATATAAACCCACATGCCCAGTCAGGACGATGGAACCAGAGTGAGAAAAGACTTAAAAGGTCTTAAATCTGGATTTGAAGATTTCAAGTCTTCCTGTCTGTCTGGAGTTTATTCCAGAGACATGGAGTGTGGTGTGAAAAAGCTCTACAGCCTGTCAGTGCAAACAGTGACACTTTATTTAGATCGTCCAGTGATGATATTCAACTAATTATCAGGTGACAGAAAGTAGATGTCCAAAAATTGTCTCTCTCTGTTTGCTGCCTCTCTACAGAATATCTAACCCTAAACTTAGCCTAACCCTAACCCTTATAAGACTAACCCTAGTTCAGACATTAAACAGCTATAGAGACTTTTCATACAATTATGAGCATCACAAACTCAGTAGACTTCTCAGTGACACATCGGCTGCGTACACACTGCAACTAAATCCACATTGGAGCTTAATCCTGTCCAGAACCGCATTCTACAACCGAACTCACTACCTGAACATTCAGGTATTGATACCGAATTTGAGAGCAGATTCGGTTAGTCCAGTAGTGTGAGCCAGAACCGGAGCGGACAGCTGGTCGTTACGTGACGTCAGGCTTGACACTCGTTACGTAACTTTATCCTCGTTATTTTGAAAGAGACGGAGGTTAAGTGCTGTGAGACATGCTCACATTTTCTATCCAGTCTGTTTCTTCAACATTGCGGTTGTTCCCATAGACATAAAAACGGTTGTTCCTAATCAGTTCTGCGGTCTTGGCCCGGCCCAGATGTTGCCGTTAGTCCAGGCGGTGGAAAAAGAGAAAATGACGCCGCTGTCAGTGGCGGTTTATTAAGATCTTATGGATAAATTGATGCCTCTGGTTACTGGTGTTACTGGTGTCGAGTAAACTGAAAACACAGGCAATGGTAGCCGCAATATTGGTCTGAAGTAAACGTTACTATGGTTACAGACACTCTTTACAACCATCGTGAGATCGGAGGAGTGCAGTTCTGCAGTGTGTATGTAGCTATTAAGTCACTTTATAAGAAGTTGAGTATCAACATCGGACTGATACAGTCAGACCGACTACAAACTGACATGGGAGTCAGTAGATGATGACTGGACTTTTATTTTGGGGTTGAACTATTCCTTTAGTGTTGGGGTGATGATCAGGGTTCAGTACAGGCAGCTAACACAGACCTGCAGACCTCCAGACCTCCAGACCCGGACTGTCTCCAGCTGGTCCTTCCTGCTGGGAAACATTTCCAACACTTTTCCTGCACAGAGCGACTTCTTTACATTTTGAAACCTTATTTCATGAAGTCTCTGACAGAAACGGTGCAGGACAACAGGACCTGACACGCAGTGTAAAGGGACAGTGTGAAGTATATTATCTCCCAAATACTGCATATTGAACATTAAATATTCTGCAGCTGTGTAGTCGAGCAGTGTTCAGTAGATAGATAGATAGATGTAGAGTCTCTCCTCTCTGTGGAAATGAACGATGGCTTGTTTGCCCATATTGCCTTTTCATCTCTTTATTATGCAGATATCTCTCTTCCAGGAGATATTAGGGATAATAATATCTGCTGCCAATTTAACACCTTTTTTTATTAAAGCGATTCATATTTCCCTCCCTGGACCGCTAATAAACTGACAGATTCACATCTGCCTTCATACCTTCCTACAGTCTGATGAACGGAACAGCAGCAGAAATACTGTAGGGAGGGACTTTATTTCATTTATTTACTCATTTATTTGGATCTTTTTAAAGGGTAAAACTCAAAGATAATTTGAGCAAACAAGAACAAACAGCAGCAGGGCTTCCTTCCATGCAAAAAACAAAACACTTTAATAGAAGTAGAAGAAAGGTTTAGACGTGGACGCAATTACTTCTATTAAAGTGATTTTTTTTTTTTTGCATGCAAGGAAACGCTGCCCCTGTTTTTTCTTATCTTTTAAGGGGTCAATCAGTCAGGCAAAATATATCTGTTGGGATTGATAAGGTTGTTGATTGATACTAATGACTCAACCATTACTTGGCCAGCTGCTGCGAATTCTGGCTTTTAAAACTCACTTTCCGGCTCGTTTGGAGCAAAACCTCCCACCTGTTAGTTTCAACACACAGAACCTGAATGGACAGAACGGTTCTTCCTCTGGTAATTTGTTTAGTTCAGCATAAAATGGCGATTATGTAATTTTAAGTGTTAGTTGCCATGGTGACAACACAGTCTGGACATTAAGGTGTAAAGTCTGTCACACTGTGAGAACCGAGCAGATGAGTCTGTTAGCAAACTGTCAGAACTCAACTGGAAGCTAACGTTAGCGACGAGGCTAACGTAGCTTCATCACAGACTGTACTTCTCTCTCTAGCTCTTCTAGTCAACATTAGCATGTTAGCAATCCATGGCAGCAAGGAGACAGAGAAGCTGCTTTGGTTCTTGCTGTAAAACCTCTCAGCTCAGTGACTTGCTGCGAGTCTCTTTATACAGAAGCTAGTCCAACGGGTCACAGCAAGATGGCCGCCGCTCCGACCGTCCAGGACCGCTGATTTGATTGGGAATGACCGTTCTATCTGTTCTAGTTCTGTGGGCAACACTCTTCCTCGTCCTCCAGCTTCTGTTTTGGAGGACAGAGCTACACAGCTTTGTGCTGGCTGTGGAAAAACAAGACCGTTGAGTTCAGGATGGACATGCGGCACACAAAGTGCTGCGTTCAAATAGTGTTGGATTCACTGTGAATACGAACAGACAATAAAATGAAATTGATTGGAAGTTTCTAGGAGTATCAACCTTAGACTCTCCAAATCACCTGGAGCTCAGATCCTGCGGCAGCTTTAACTTCCCGAGAGCCAAATCCAGCTCAGCCTCAGTCGGGTCCTGCAGCGTCCCACGAGCCTCTTTCACTGAGGAACAGTCAGGGGGCTTTTATTTTGACAGCCAGATTTATCACTTTGTTTACCCTCCCCACCCCACACACACACACACACACACACACACACACACACACACACACACACACCTCGGTCCCTGTGGTCATTATGCCACAGCAATAAGTTCCTCCTGTTTGTCTTAGTAAAGAGCATCAAGGCTGAGCGAACAGCCAGATCAATAAACTTTATCATCCACCATGTTATTATCCTGCTGCTTTAGCTTTATTTAGTGCAAATGGATCAAACACACACACACACACACACACACACACACACACACACACAGCAGTTTGTGTTAATTACACTCTGGAACACAGTGGGGGACGGGAGTTGCTCTTCTGATATCGCCCGTTTTGTAATTATGAGCTGGAAATATTGTTCACTCTTGAGATATAATGGATATGTCGGCGGTGTGTGTGTGTGTGTGTGTGTGTGTGTGTGCGTGTGCGTGTGTGTGTGTGTGTCAGATGTTCGACCTCCAGCGTCTGCCAGATCTAAAATAAACCTCTTGTTCTCGTTCTTCCTTTGTAATCTGACATTGAGGATTTCATATGTGGATTTTAATTGTGATGCAGATCCCATTCGCCTTCTTCATGTTTTTATTCTTTCCAGTTCACAGTATTCCCATGATGTCACATGCTTTCCTACCATATGGTGCTGTACCATGCACACAGCTCATCGGCTGGGTTTCTAACAGCCATTCTAGGGGAAAAGATATTTTGATATATTTGTAATTTATATATTTGAAATAATGTTGATAGCTAATAATGTTAATTGAAATACTAGTGATATTGAATGGTTAATTTGTACTATAGTCATATTTGTTGATTATTATAGAACATTAGATTTCCTATAGTTTCTAGTAAGTAGTTGAAATGCTCCTTTACACTGACGTCACGTCATCAGACTCAGTTGGAGAGAGAAAGTCCCGAGAGAAGATGATTGCCAACTGAGGAATGTTGTTAACTGTTTTGTTTTTCCACTTAATCTTCTAAATGGAGTTATGGTCTCTCGAGATTTATTTGCGTCAGACTCGTTGCTTTTTGCAGGGACTTTACCCAGTAGTTGCACATTTTGAAACACTGAAGGAGTGCTGCTGCAGTGTTTGTCATGTGATTATAATCACCTGCTGATTTATCACAAACACCTGTTACTGTTCTACCCAGATGGTTTATACTGATGAAACAATACTATGATTCAAAGATTCAAAAGCTTTATTAGTCACATGCTCATCCAAAATGTGCAGAGAAATGCAGCGTGGCAGAAACCCTCCAGGCTGTGCTAAACATATAAGTCAAAATATAATAAATATAATCTAATCTAAATACAACAAAATATACAGATGCATTGCAATATACATGTGAAGTATGTCGTTAAATATACTTGTGCAATATGTTCAAATCCAAAATCCAGCTTCAAATTTGCTGTTTGAGTTTGGCAGACAGAGAGCCGCCGCTCCACATGAACAAGCTGACTTCCCTCTGAAGCTGGGACACATCACATGATTTTAAATCCGATTTGGCGACGCTTTGAGACGGGGCAGTGGGCGGCGGTCCAAGGTCTCGCCGTTTAGTCGCAGCTGTAATCGTGTGTGTGTGGAAGTGAAAGACTCAGATCTCTCTCCTGTGATCTGCAGCGTCTCGATTAGATCAAACATGTTTGATTTTATCGGGGCTCGTCTTTGCAGGATCCCGTGGTTTGCGCTCGCCAAAGACTCGAATCTTAACGGCAATTTTCATCAGCCAATGAAAACGGAGATCAAGACAGGCGAAGCAAGAGGGAAAAAATATGTAAGTGAAAACACAAGATCCAACGTGTGAGAGGGACAGAAGCAGCACAGATCCTGTATGGACCAAAACTCAAATTCAGTTCTCTTCAGTTCAGTTTAAAATGATGATGATGGTTAACATCTAAGAAGGGATGTAGTGGACGTCACCTCTGGGGTCAAAGGTCAACAGGATGTGAATCGTTGTACCTGCGCTGCCCTGAGCAGTGCAAGAGAAACCGTATACACATTATTACATAAATACACATTATTTATATAAACAGTAACGAGCACAGATCCTGTACAGACCCACGGCGCGTGTTCAGTTCAATTCAATTCAATTAAATTCAATTCATCGGTTAAATGACCTACTCAGTCCCTCCAGGATTTCGCTGAGTTGAGTTTTTTTGTGATTATTGCGGCCAAAAATGCTTGATTTTGCTGCGGCTTTTCTCAAAAATTGCGATACAATTTGCGAGGTTTTATGTGCTCTTTTTGCGGTAAAATTGTGGGAATTGGGAAAAATTGCAAGCAAAGGAAAAAAAAAATGTTTTCTCTCTCTCTCTTTCTCTCTCTCACTCACTCACACACACACACACACACACACAGCCTCCCCCTATTCTCTCCCACTCTCCATTTAAGCTATTAACTCTTCCAAGAGCTTGAATTTTGCACTCACCTCGATTCTTGCTGCTTTTCTTTTGTTTTGCACGGTCTATGGCAGTCATTTTTGTTGGCAGGTGAGTTTTGTTCATCTTCCACCTGAATGCGCGCTGCGATGACGTCAGTTACCACGACACCGAATGGGACAATTGGTCCAAATCACAAGCGGTCTGTTGATTTGGCCGTTTCATGCGGAAAAGTTGCGGCAATTTTGCAAAACTGCAAGCTCTCGCAAATATTGCGGAGATTTCTTGAATTTGCGTTAATTATTGCGATCGCAAAATTTCCTGGAGGGACTGGTTAATTCCACTGATGTGACTGCAGTCGACCAGCAGTGACGTGATGAAGGTCGTTTTTCACAACATTCATTAAAAGACAGACGGGTTTGAACCTGTGATCTTCAGTTTGAGACCGACGCCGTTCCTCTGAAGGTCCAGCTGTCCAAACATCACACACACACAGATAAATAAACTATACATACACACACAATCACACACTCGCTGATCACTTATTGATTTCCCTTATTGAATCTATACGATCACACAGGAGGAGACAAACACACAAGCCTCCACACTGTCGTTCTGTTCTGTGTGGATTTCATCAGAATTTATATTTTATCTCATATCTTTATGTTGGAGAAATCCTTTTTCTATGTAGATTTCTGATTGTGGATTTTTTCTGTGGAAAGCTGCGGGGATGAACACACACACACACACACACGCACACACACAACCACATACTGTACACACTCAATGAACCACACACACACACATTCATAAAACATACATTCATACACACACTCACATTTCAGCTGAGCCTTCCTCAGATGACGATGACAGCTCTGTGTGTGTGTGTGTGTGTGTGTGTGTGTGTGTGGGAGATGAAAGCACGCTGCTCTCCATCATGATAACTGATTCCTATTGGAGCAGCTGAGTGGGCGGAGCCAGCAGAACACAGTGGAGTTGAAGCCTCGCCAAGCTGTGCTGCTTCTCCTTACAGGGAAACGCCGCTGCGACTCTAGTTTTTCCTCTCTGCATTATTATATTATATAAACGTATAAATATTAATATGAAAGGTGTAAACCCAGCGATGTGTTTCCAGTCTGAAGCTCCTGCTGCAGGTTTGAGCTCATGGACTCAAACATACATTAGAAACAGTGAAGAGACAAACTGCTGCCTTGTATTTTTTCCTAATTCTTTCCTAACATGACAAGCTGCCAATAACAGACTGAAATTCAACATGTCATGATAATATTTTAACAGGTAATTGTTCAGTCAGTGCAAAACACTGAAGAGACAAACTACTAACTTGACTAATGTAATCCAGCATTTTAAATTGCACTTCATCATGCAGCTAATTATCACATTTAATGGGAACTATTTTCACTTTTTCAACAAAACTAAAAGGAAAAACTCAAAAACTTGATTTAGGGCAGTTTTGCTGTGTCAGTCTACAACATGCAGCTTTTTTACCCTTGAGACAGGAAGTGTATTGTTAGCTCCGCCCTCCCCCTCCCGTCCACCTGTCAGTCATCTTGATGATGTCATCAGGTCAGCTGATCTGACGCTGAACGTTTAGCTTCGCTCTTCTCTCTTTTCTTCTTCTTTCCTCCGTTGTTGTTGCTGTGACTTCCTGCTCTGCAGCCGCTCGCCTCGCCTTGACAGACACACGGCTCACCGCTGGCCCCGCCCACAAGACACGCCCGCTGGCCCCGCCCACAAGACACGCCCGCTGGCCCTGCCCACGAGACACGCCCACTGGTCCCGCCCACTGGCCCCGCCCACAAGACACGCCCACTGGCCCCGCCCACTGGAAATGGTTTACGCCCCGAAACGCCCTGACATCACTGAAGAGACTATTTCAGACAGACTGAGGATTTAGACCTGAACACAGACTGATGATAGAGAACAGATCAGTTTATTTATTGGTATTTTCATGTGAAAAAAGTTTCCAATTTGTGCTTTAGGCAGATAAAACATTTTTATGTAAAACGAAACTCCTGGATGCTTCGCTCTTCCCCCCTTTGATATTTTTCCTGTTGTGAAAAACAACACAGCTGCCGTCTATCAGGCTTTCATCCAAACCGCCTCACAGTGGCATGAAGACTCTCAGTTCTATAACGGGACGTCCCGGTGGGAACTGAACCTCTAACCTCTGGCGGCGTCGGTGCCTTGCTCCGCCTGCCCAGCTGCACACAACCAGACACAAAACTACTTTAAAAACAACTTCTACGCAGAAAGTTTACAAGTAGAACAAACGCCGTCTCTTCAGTTTTCCCCAGAGAGACGAAACAAAGCAGGAAGGAGACACAAAGACACAAAGACAGAAAGACGCATCACTCCCCGGAGAAACTCTGACGCTAACGGGGGTTTCTGTGGTGTAAACTGAAGCAGGAGGTGTTCAGGTAGATGGATTGACGCACATTAATATTCTTACTAACTTTATTAATCCCCGGGGGAAACTGGAGCATGAGAAGATGAATAAAAGATTTCACAAAATATAAAGAAAGAAGGAAAAATATGGAAAACACAGAGATATTTTGTAAAAGTCTTAGCATATTAATATATTAAACCGACACACACACACACACACACACTGAGAAAACTGCTGTACAAATAAAATGCATTATTATTTAATACATTGTTATATCATACCTAGATTCCTGTCTATACATTGAGTAATAGTAGAGAAGATTTTTCATTTTTCATAAATAAGTATTTGGAAGATGAAGGAAAATAAACAAAAACAAGACAAAAATATAAACGAAGGAAAAATCTGGAAAACTGATTCACCTCCTGACTTACTGTCATACTTCACAGTGATATTTTGTAATAGTCTTAGTATATTAGTATATTAAACTGACACACGCACTGTTGGAGTGCCATTATGATTATTAGTGTTATTAGTATTGAGCGTCTGGTTTGTTTCATCTCTGCAGAGGAAAGCCTCGTTCACAGCTCCTTCAAAAATTAGATTAGAAAGATTTACAGCATTTATTTGACTTTTAAAACCAGAAATCCATCGATCATTTCAAAGAATATATGATTTAAAGGAAATCCAATCCACATCTACGACAATATCGATGGCTATATCATATCTAGATCTCTGTTTATACCTGAATAATGAAAGAACTGATTATTCATTTTTCATAAATCAGCAGCAGTCCAGTGCTTTGGCCTGGATTTGGATGTAAATTAAAAACACAGAGTCTTTTCTGAGCGGCTCCCTGGACGATCTCAATGTAATTTATCACCCAGAAGACACTGCAGCTCCACGCTGCTGTTTGCATTTGCATTATATTCCTCCTTCACACCTCAAGGTCAAGTTACAGACAGAAGCAGCAGATCTGATAAATGACTGAAGAGAGAGAGAGAGAGAGAGAGAGAGAAAGAGACAGAGAGAGAGACAGACAGAGAGAGAGAGAGAGACAGAGAGAGAGAGAGAGAGAGAGACACAGAGAGAGAGAGAGAGAGAGAGACACAGAGAGAGAGAGAGAGAGAGAGAGAGACAGACAGACAGACAATAAGAACTTGTTGTACTGGTTTTAGTGTTTTCATCTTATTCATAATTATGGAGATCCCATGTTGAGATAATTTTGGCCAAGATAATCACACTCTGAAACCTTCACAGGTCGAGCAGCGGCCATGTTTCTGCAGCCTGAACCTAAAGGCTGCAGAAGGGGGGGGGGGCGGGGGGGGGGGACTCCAGCTGGCAGATAATCACCTGCTGGGAGACGGAGGATGAGAGGGAAATGGAAGAAACAGCTTTCACCTTTTCTCCAGGCTCATATTTCTTTACCTGCTGCTCGTCTCTTCGGCTCATCCCTCCTCTCCTCCGCCTCATCCTCCTCATCCTCCTCTCCTCCGCCTTATCCTCCTCTCCTCCACCTCATCCTCCTCTCCACCTCTCCTCCGCCGTATCCTCCTCTCCTCCGAGTCTTCCTCCTCTCCTCCTCTCCTCCTCTCCTCCGCCTTATCCTCCTCTCCTCTCCTCCGCCTCATCCTCCTCTCCTCCTCTCCTCCGCCTCATCCTCCTCTCCTCCTCTCCTCCGCCTTATCCCCCTCTCCTCCGCCTCATCCTCCTCTCCTCCGCCTCATCCTCCTCTCCACCTCTCCTCCGCCGTATCCTCCTCTCCTCCGAGTCTTCCTCCTCTCCTCCACCTCATCCTCCTCTCCTCCGTCTTATCCTCCTCTCCTCCTCCTCTTCCTCCTCATCCTCCTCTCCTCCGCCTTATCCTCCTCTCCTCCGAGTCTTCCTCCTCTCCTCCGAGTCTTCCTCCTCTCCTCTGCCTCATCCTCCTCTCCTCCGCCTCATCCTCCTCTGTTTTATTAAAGTAAATCCTTTCCTCGGCTCTTATTTCTCTTATTTCATTTCCCAGCACTTCTCTATCAGACATGATCACTTCAGCCTCACAGGAATATTTGATTCATCTTTTTTCTCAGAGCTGTGACCTCTGACCTTTGACCTCTTTATTATTGGCTGCTTGTAATGTTGCTGATCTAGGAACTGAAGCTGATTCTACTGTTAAACTCTGTCTGATAAATGCCTCCAATATAAATCTCTGTGGGAAGCAGCAGAGAACTGAATTTCACATTTCAAGCATTTATCTGCAGTGAGCAGGCAGAGGCTTCAGTGCCTTGCTCAAGGACACCCGGCTGTCACCGGAGGGGAACCGGTGATCCAGGAGATTATTCTGCTGTTGCTCTCATCAGCTAAACACAGAAAAAGTAAATGTAATGCTAGAGGAAGCTGTAGATGAAGTGTGTTGTTTCGCAGCCTGGACAGATGTGTTTTCAGATCATCGTTTTAGTTCTGCAAACATTTCTCAGAGGCAGAAATAATCTGATTGGTTGAGTTAAACTTCAGTGGGCGGAGCCAAAGAACCTCAGTTTCTCTGGCTAGTAGAGTAACGTTAGACTCGGTGTGCGTTCATGTTCAGGTGGGAAAGTCCGACATCCAGGACTTCTGGCTGCTGAACAGCGTTGTGTTCATGTGCTGTGAAGACAAACACAGACGTCCTGCAGCTGGACGAGACGATTAGACGTCAGGTCAGGAACTTCATTCAAACAAATGTCAGGTCAGTCTGGCTAACTTCATGTGTTTGTGTTTTCTCACTGTTGACTAGGGCTGAGTATCGTTTAAAAAATGACGATACCAGTACCAATACCAGTACGCTTAAAGTGATACCGATACCAATAGAGTACTTCATTCGATACCTTTTTTTTTTACGTTTTGGTGGCATCTCGGCACGCTGAACTGCCGACTCCGTCACACACACCGCGCTCGACTTCACCACAGACTGTATGGGTTGTAGCTGCTGCGGTAGCGGGCCAATCACACGTCGCGTTAAATCGAAGAACGCTTGCGGTGATTGGCTGCGAGCAAAACCATACAAATAGTCATTTTTTTCTAGATCTGTGTACAAAAAGTATCGAATGCAGGTATCGTTTGACTGGAGAAGTTTCGATACTACTTGGTACTGGGTTGTTTCGGTCGATACCTTAAAGGTATCGATACCCAGCCCTACTGTTGACTGACAAAACTTGAGTTTTTCGCCTTGTTTGCCTTGAGAAGGTCAAAGGTCACCGTTGCGTCGTAACTCAGAAACTCGGGTCGCAAAATTTTCTCCGAGTTTCCGACTTCATCATCAGACTTTGGAGAGCGTTCATGTGAAATTTCCAAGAAGTATATATATCTGACACATGGATACACAGCGAAGCCCAGTGAAAATAAAACGAAGGTAAGAGAGGAGCTAGCTAATATTCTGAAGCCTTGCTCTGCTGCTGCTCTCAGGTTTGTGATCGATTGCTGAATTAGCTCGATCTAGGTCGGCTCGTTCTCTAAACTCTGTTGAGACGGACTGTGATGAAAGACTAGAGAGAGTCTGGAGAGCAGAGAGGAGTACGGAGGCCAGGTAACACCAGCTGGACTCAGCTGTGGTCCTGATGCTGCAGCTGTGATGTAATCCAGACCGAATGAAGTCTGAACTGAAACAGTCGGTCAGCATCAGATGAAGATGAACTTGATTCCTGACTGTGAAGTGAGACTGATTTGACAAATCTGTCCCAACCAGGACCAACACACTCAGACAGAAGCACACACACACACACACACACACACACACACTCCCCTCCCACTGTTTTCCTGTCTTTAACCCAGACAGGAAGGGAACTGGGGCGTTCTCACACTTTGAGAAATGAGATCAGGGAAGTTTTGCTTTATTTGTGACAAAAACTGCATTAGTTGCACAGTCAGGAAAAGCTGCTGTGCTTCATGCTGCAGAGCAACAGATAAAAACACTTTGACTTCACTTCTGTTCACCTGACCTAACTGCACTGTTACACAAGGTTCATCAGCGGTTCTTCTAGGATCCAAAGGGAGTCAACAAGCACCTTAAGATTCCTCAAATCTTTCTCATCTGGCATGTTATTACCGTATTTCCTCTAATAGTGGCCCGGGCCTTTATTTACCTCGACTGCAGAGGGTACCAGGCCTTTATTGGAAGCAGGCCTACATTAGAGACAGGCCTTTATTTCTAATTCCCTCTGTTTGATAAGTATATTTGCTCATATTTTAGTACGAAGCCTCCTTGTTTTCTGATCTGCTTCTGTTGGGGTTCGTTAGGTAGCCGTTTTTTTGTTACTGCGATGCATTACAATAATTACGGTAATTGATGACGGGATGCTCCAGAGACTTCCGCCGGCTGAGCCGTCTTGTGGCACTTGTACGTTACTACAAACTACAGTTACATTATATAACAGGCAGCAGGAGTTTACCGGTATCCACCATTGTTTTTTCCTTTGTTTTTCCCCCGGTCTGTATTTGAGGCCGGCCTTTATTTGTTCGTGTCGACCACGGCCCCGGCCATTATCGGAGACCCGGCTTTTAATTGACTACCGGCCACTATTAGAGGAAATATGGTATCTTATCTTTATGTTTTTATGATTGTTCTTTAAGGAGCCCTGCGATCTGAAGCCTCCTGACACAACGTTCAGACAGGAAATTTCACCTCGAAATTTGCATTTTCCAACCCGTTTTCTTCCTTTAGCTCCCGGCTTGGCAGCAGCAGCACCGCTAGCTACTCTAGCTTTTATAAACTCTTTGGTCAGGTGTCGTTGGTCAGTGTTATTGATCACAGAAACCCACTGGACGTTCCCTGCTGTAAACACCAGGCGGCTCCTGGACAGAGTCTTGCGCGAAGCTGATTGGCTTTCGTTTAGCTGCGTCAGGTGAATTTTGACGCTCAAGTTGAAAAATGTAAACTCCAGTGAAGTCGAGTAGAATCCGCATCGCTCCGTTCGCCTCTTTCCTTCCACTTTGCGTGAAGTCACACCGACTGATTGTTTTTAAAGTTCTTCCCTCCAGAGCTGAAGCTCCTCTCCTGCCTCCGTCGCTGCAGCCTCCTGTCTCATGTCACTTCCTGTCAGTCTGATGTCACTTCCTCTAAACAGACAGGAAACTGAAACATAAAGGAAGTGAAGCAGAGAGCGATCTGCCTTC
>NC_136008.1:1291592-1294092 GCF_048128805.1 Centroberyx gerrardi | reverse complement strand
GAAAGGAAACGAGGACGCAGGGGAGGAAGCACAGGGAGGAAACAGGAAAACTCCTCTGTGAAAGCTCTGTGTTATTCTCAGATTGGCAACCAGACGTTTTTTAAGTTGTTTTGGATTGTGAATGAAACCTTCAGTCCAGGTAAAACTAAAAATCACTAAAACTGCAGTTGCTCTGCTTTTATTATTATGGAGATATACAACATATAATCTAATAATCTAATAATCTAATAATCTGATAATCTGATAATCTGTGTTTCAGAGTTCAGACTCATTTCACAACATTTTGTGAAACTGTTGCATCCAAACACCATTTACTCCTTCCAGGGCAAACATATGAAGCTCATATCTTTCTTGGTTTATTTCACAGAGTGAATCCAGTAATATCCAAACAACTTTCTGATGAAGCTCAAAGTTAGACTCGTGTGAACTTCACTGGATCGAGGAACTGGTCGGAGCTAAATAAAGCCTTTTCCCCGGCTTTCATCAGAACAAAACCTGATGATTTATTGATTTGTAGAAGTTCTTCATTTCTCCTAACAGACCTCCGCTGCCTCCTCCTCTCCAGCAGAATCCCTCCACAGATAACAGATAGAGACTGGACGATGATTTATGGCTGCTGTCGGTTTGGTTTCAGATAATAATCTTCTAACTGGACCTGAGTGCAGAGCGACCAGACCGACCGGCCATTAGGAATCATTAGATTGGATTTAACTTTGCGTCTGAGGCTGTTGGAGGGAGATAAAGTTTCAAGCCAGTTGATTTATTCTCCGTTAAAATGATTCAAATCAAGTCAAGTCCGTCTTCATTAACCTGAAGGACGTCCGGCGGCTGCAGTGTTAAAGACAGACTGAGGAGGATTTCACAGGTTGTGGTTTGTAAACACAGCTTTCAGAGATGACTCCTCCTCCCAGCTCAACAAGATGTGGAGCCACGCCCCCTGCACATGAAGCCACGCCCCCTGTACATGAAGTCACGCCCCCTGCACATGAAGCCACACCCCCTGCACATGATGCCACGCCCCCTGAACGCAGCGATACGATACAAAACTGTAAAAAAGTACAGCGAGGCAAAACGCCAAGCAGACAAGACTCGTTCCGAAACGAGAGTGAATCTTGCTTTCACCTGCTGGAGAGTGTTGAAGGAGAGGAAGAGGATGAAGAGGATGAAGAGGATGAAGAGGATGAAGAGCGACGCAGACTTGTTGGTCTGTTTTCTGTTGGACAGGTAGGAGCCAGTTAGCTCAGCTATCAGCGTTTCTACTACAGTGAAGCTACGCTAACAGCGGTAGCTAGCTGCAGCTCACACACACACACACACACACACACACACACACACACACACACACACACTCGCTCTGACAGAACTCCAGTTCCTCTGTGTCAGAGTTCAGCCAGCGAGGCTTTCAGATAGAAAAGGATTCAGCTGGTTTTGGTTCAGGACTCACCTGCTGACGCCCAGAAACGTCCCGAACATTCAGAAATAATAAAATCCAGGCAGAAGGCAGCAGGCTCTCTACACACACACACACACACACACACTCACACACACACACACACACACACGCGCACACACACACACACACACACACACACACACACACACTACTAATGGAACATAAGTAATGATTGAGTAGGATATTTCGAGGGGAAAAATCCTGCTCAGTTTGCCTTTAACACACAAAAAGATTACACAAATATTTAAAATAAAAAGCTCATGGACTAAAGAGAGCAAAGAGGTCATTCTAGGGTCACAGGAATACTGTCTGGCTGCTGTGACCTCTGACCTCTGTTCTGACCTCTGACCTCTGTTCTGACATCCTTACTGTTGGTTGTGCTGATCTAGAACCTGAAGCTCCTTCTGCTGTTGAGTTCAGTCTGTCTGGATGAGAGAATCACAGAAATGACTAAAAACTGTAAATCTGTGCGATCCTTCAGTATCTGATGAGGAAAACCTCATCGCTGCACTTCATGCATTTATTTCCATTTTCCTGTGATATATGCAAAGCTCTCTAGATGTTTTAAATAAATAAATAAACGGGTGTAAGACGAGATCGGCTGCTGCTTCTGCTTTTCAGCGACAGGAAAACTTCAGAGTTTGTTAACGAAGCGGATCGGTCGATGACATCATCGCTCCTGACAGCAGAAACACAGATCAGACAGAGTGTTCAGCAGAGTGTTGCTGATGCTGTGGGGAGGGAACAGGATGAACTCTGACCTGCAGGATGTGGTTATCATAAAGCATCCACTATCAACAAACATTTAATTACAGTTTCCCTTAAAAAAACCTCATCTAGCTGTCGTCAGGCTGCTGCTCACTGTGCTGAACTGAGTTTAAAGGATAATTACAGTTATTTTCATTTGTTTGGACCTTCTTTTCCTATTTTGTTTTCAGCTGAAATTAAATTCTGTTTTCTGAATTTGTATGGAATGATTGAATTTATTGAAGTTGAAACTGATTATAGAAATCAAACTCATGATGCTCTTACCAAGTTTTTATCCTA